>NC_051160.1:129877325-130071550 GCF_013339745.2 Dermacentor silvarum
GGTCATACTTCTTTGAGACTCCCAGATGACCAGCGGTAGGCACATCATGCAACTGTGAGAGTACAGTCTCACGCATATGCTTGGGAACGACCAGCAGGAGTTCAGGGCCATCAGGATGCATGTTGTAACGGTACAATGTGCCATCTTGCAGCACAAACATATGCAAAGGGGGGGAACTTCTTAGGTCCGTCAGGCTGAGAATGATGTCTCTCAGGTAAGGGTCACATCGTTGCTCATCGGCGATGTCACCAAACGCGGTAAGCGCGAGCGCGAAGGTTGACTCGCCGGTCTCAGGAAGGTCAGGTGGATTTACTGGATGACGTGACAAGCAATCAGCTTTCTCATGGAGTCGGCCTGTCTTATACACCACTGTGTAAGAGTATTCTTGAAATCGTAGAGCCCACCGACTGAGATGTCCAGCTGTATCATTTAAGTACGAAAACCAGCATAGGGCGTGGTGATCGGTGATAACCGTGAGAGGCCGTCTATACAGGTAGCGTCGAAATTTACCCACTGCCCAAACGAAGGTGAGGCATTCACGTTCGATGATCGAGTAATTGCGTTCGGCTGGTGACAGAAGATGACTAGCGCACACAATGACATGGTCGCAACCGTGCTGTTGTTGTGCCAGAACAGCGCCGATAATGTGGCCGCTGGCATGGGTGCGAACTTTCTTTGGAGCGGACACGTCAAAGTGGCCGAGAATCAGTGGTTGCGTGAGTCGCGTCATCAGCTCAGCGAATGCACTATAGCTTGTTCGGGACCACAGACAAAAGTCGCGTCTTTCTTAAGAAGTTCCGTTAGAGGGCGTGCGATGTCAGCAAAATTTCGCACGAATCTGCGGAAGTAGGAGCAAAGGCCTACAAAGCTACGAACGTCGTTTGCGCAGCTCGGCACTGGGAAATCATTCACTGCGCGAACTTTCTCCGGATCGGGACGAAAACCGGGAGAGTCGACGAGTGTCCGAGCACAGTAAGTCGGGTGGCGGCCGATGTGACTTTTAGTCGAATTGAGCTGAAGTCTTGCCTTGCGAAACACTGAAAGAACTGCCGAGAGACGCTCGAGGTGTGTGTCAAAAGTCGGCAAAAAGACAATGACATCATCGAGGTAGCACGAGCAGATTGGCCACTTTAAGCCGTGAAGGAGGGCGTCCATCATTCGTTCGAATGTGGCGGGAGCATTGCATAGCCCGAATGACATCGCCTTAAACTGATAAGAGAGCCCATAAGGTGTAAGAAACGGCGTCTTTTCATGATCCATTTTGTCAACTGCAATCTGACAATACCCGGAACGAAGGTCTATCGAAGAAAAATATTTGGAACCACTGTGACAGTCAAGGGCGTCATCTAACCGAGGTAATGGGTACACGTCCTTGTTTTTTACTTGGTTAAGATTCGGGTAGTGGATACAAAAGCGCCAGCTGTCGTCCTTCCTTCTAACGAGCCCGACAGGAGATGCCCATGGGCTCAAAGAAGGTTCGGTGATATCACGAGCAAGCATTCTGTCAACTTTCTTCTGTATAACTTGGCGCTCAGCGGAGGAGACACGATAGGGACGTCGGTGTATGGGTTTCGCATCGCCGATATGAATCCGATGCTTGACTACTGTTGTTTGGTCGAGTAGTCGGTCATTGAGACCAAAAATGTCCTGGTACGACATCAGCAGGTAACGAAGCACGTACGAGTGTTCGGCCGGAAGGTCAGCGGTGATCATCTTTGTTATGTTATCTAACAACGTGGGGCCCGAATCAATAGCAGCAGGAGGCGGTGCAGGATTAGTTAAGATGGAAACATGATAGTCACAGGCTGGAGCTAGGGTTGTAAGAGGTATCACTTGAAAGCATAGTCACAAATTCACAATAGTGAGACATGTGTCATTCCCCTTTAAACTGATGACCGAGTGCGGCAACATGGCATTTTGCGAACATAGGTCGGTAGCGTTGGGCGACACGATGTAATCGCCGTCGTCCACGGGAGGATCAAGAGAGACGTCGATGTACGTCACGGCTAGATGTGGTAGGCGAATGTTTTCGGCGGAACACAGTTGATTCGGCGTAGGGTCAGAAGGCTCAACGGCATGAGGAAAGGCAAGCTGAACAACACCTGCAGAGCAGTCAATAAGAGCCGAATGTGCCGAGAGAAAATCAAGTCCTTAGATTGCATGTGCACACTGATACAAGACGTAAAGCAAAGCTGAAGTGTGGCATCCGGCAACAGTAATACGGGCGGTACACAACCCAGAAACAGCCGGAGTCGCACCATCGGCTACGCGGACTACAGCGATCGGAGCAGGGGTAAGAAATTTCGTCAGACGAGTATGGAGGCTTGAGTTCATGACCCATATATGGGCGCCGGTGTCAATGAGTATGATGACAGGTGTATCGTCCACGTCGACGTTGATGAGGTTGGGATGTCCAGGTAGTGTGAGCAGAGGAATTTTGGGTGGGGTCGTTGTGGCAGGCTCACCTCTCGGAGCTGTGTCCGTCAGTTTTCCGATGAGCGGCGGGAGTATTAGGGACAAGTAGAGCGACGACGTAGTGGTGAGCGGAGCAGGTGTCGGGATGGCGAAGGGGAGCGGTTTGATCGTGCTAGCCATGATGGCGGAGCACTGTCGTCTTCATTATGTACCGGCACTCGGGAGCTACCACCTGGATGTCGGATGTTCTCGATAGCTCGGCCGAGGCTGTGGGTTCCAAGCACTGTGACAATGGCGGGAAATATGTCCAACGTGTCCACAACAGAAGCAGATGGGCCTGTAATCAGAAGTGTGCCATTCTGCAGAATTCTGATAACGAGGGCGAACGTATTGACTTTTGGATAGCTCAGGTGTTGCAGATGGGCGGTAATTGGGTCCGTTGACTGGGCAAATCGTCTGTAATCCTGCGTTTGCTAGTTGTTGACGCACAGCGGTCTGAATAAGGGGAATGGTTGCATGGGCCTCGTCGGAGGTACGCACCTGAAGGGGAACTGGGGAGGCAGCATCAATCTCGCCGCGGATAAGTGCCACGGATAAGGCCCAAAATATTGTTGGATGCAGGAGGAACGGGTGGAACGGGTGGGAGACGAAGGTCCATGCAGGTAGACGTCGCAGCCGTGTTCCGAAGATTGGTAAAGTTCGGAGTATTGCGGCAAATTCTGGCTTCTTCAAAGCGGTCGGTATTCATTGATGACGTCTTGCAGTGTGGATGATTTCTCAAAAGCCAGGAATGTAAACGCGTCATCCGCGATACTTTTGAGGATATGCGCAACCTTTTCCGCTTCTGGTATCTTGTCATCGACTTTGCGACAAAGCGCGAACAGGTCCTGAATGTACGTCACATAGGACTCGGTGCAAGTCTGAGCTCGGCATGCAAGTTCTTTCTGCGTAGCACGACGGCGTCCGATGGGCTTGCCGAACAGATCTATGAGCTTTTGCTTACAGACCTCCCAGCTCGTAATTTCCTGTTCGTGGTTCAGAAACCACACTAGCATCAGAGTCTGGTCCCAGGGGTTGATAGTGCTCGTCCGTTCGTACAGTTGAAGCCAATCTTCGACGTCGGTATTGTCAGAGTCGGAAAAGGTACCTGGGTCACGCTGTTGTGTGAAGACTACGGGGCGGTTGGCGGCGGTTGGTTGAGGCACGGTTGGTGACCGGCCCCAAGCATTCTCGTCCCCGTCTGGAGCTGGCATTGTAGTTGCAGCCAAGGAGCTAGCGTCCACTGCGTAAATCTCTCTTGATACTTGAGAAACCCGCACTCTCAACCAAAATGTTATGGGGAGAAAAAAACGATTGCCAATATATTTAGAAGATATATACAACGCGCAGAAGACAGGCATACAAGATGAAGACCGTGCGCGTGACTATCGGCGATCGTCGTCTTCGTCAGTCCTGCCATGATCGTTCGCTACTGCAGCGCCTCGTAGCAATATATATATATATATATATATATATATATATATATATATATATATATATATATGTATATATGTATATGATCGGTTCGTTGTGTAAAAGTATAACGGGGACATTGCGTTACAATGAGTTTTGTATGTGGTTCGAAAACGTGGTACAGAGAAGAATTTCGGATTTCGAGGTAAAGGATTACTAACACGTATTTTCCGGAATGCTGTCTTTCCCAAAAAGTTTTGCGTTGAGCACGGGAACAATAAAACTAATTCAGAATACGGTACTCGTATAAACTTGTGAAACGGATAAAGTTGTACTTTAGAAATATATTACTTCTTGATTTACGATCAATGTCAGCAACGTATCGCAGAATTCTTTTCTGTGGAACAGTGATGTTATTAATATATTTCTTTGTCGTTGTAGATCAAACAAGATTACAGTGACCTAAAGAGGATTAAAACAAGGCGAAATACAGCTGAATTTTAGTTTTAGTAATCGTTATCGAACGGCAAGCATACAGCATTCCCGTGCGGCGGATGTGGGTACGCATTCTCGGACAATCACTTTTGGCGATACTATCGCTTTCGCATGACGTTGTGTTCAACCAGCCAATAAGCTTATCTAGTTTTGCTCAACCAGCGAATAAACGCGCGCCGAAAGTGATATTGTCGAAAGCGGCCGTCGGAGAACAAGTGCCATGCTTAGAGCTGAAGTGGTTTACATGAGTGTTCCAGTTCACATGATATAAAACATAAACACGAAAATTTTTATGTTCATTGTCGAGCTCAATTTGAGTAAAAGAACTGAAGCTAGTGTATGAGTTCAAGAAATGTGTTCCGAGATCTAAATAAAATTGCTTCAGTTTTTGCCGCGCTGATTTTAATACGACTTGATTGAGACCTGTGATAGCAACTTGAGGAGGTTACGTATCGACACCAAGTCATTGGCGGCACTGCCAGAAAAAAAAAAAAAACCGGCTGTCATCATGTGCATACGTATTGAGGTGCATGGATAGGTCAACATTTACAATGTCATTTAGGAAAACCCTAAATAATGTACGCCCACATTCGCTTCCTTGGAGTATTCCACTAACTGTCGGCAACAGCGATGATTTGTCGCAATCTATACAGACGCACTATTTTGTATCCCTTAGATACGGTGTCAGTGTTATGAACACATTACCACGTGTTCCATAACATGACAGCTTCCCTGCCAAGATGCCATAATCAGGGCAGTCAAAAGCTTCACTACAGTCTGTCATATATACATGCCGGCGTCCGCGTTCTGCACTACATGTTCTTTTAGCGTCAGTGATACTGTTTCCGTACAGCGGCCTTTCCTATAACTAAACTGTCAGTCAGTGAAAACATTAGACAGTTTTAGTTTAGCGTGGTTACCGGCATAGCGGGCGTACCCGAATAGCGGGATCGAAATGCGCATGCGAAGAACGCTAAATAAGCCATACCGTTTACCGTGCGCACGCTATTTCTCAGATTTAACGTTACCGTGTTAGCGTGTTTGCGTAGTTCACGTAAAACATGGCGGCGGTCCCGGCCGCCCGCTTCGAACTGAATTTGGAGTTGCTGTTGAATAATTCACTTCGTTGGTAGGAAATGACTGCGTAAATAGCTTTCGCTTACCTTCAGGCAGGATCGATAATATGTTTTTATGGATAATTTAGCGGAGTTTTCGAGATCGCTTCTCGTTTTGAACGCGCCTAAGCCTAACGAACGAAATTTGATGATGATGATGATGATGATGATTTATTGGCATCCCCTTTGAAACGGGGTGGCGACAAATAGTCACCTAGCCTGCTTGATTTAATCAGGTATACTACACATGTTCTTTATCTAGCATTTTTGTATACCTTTTTCAAAAATTAGCTTGTACCGCTGCCTATGATTTTAAGAGATCAGGTCGTATCCATCTTTTCCCTGCTTTTTTTCCACCAGTACTCTAATCGTCTCTTGCTGATCTCTACGGCTGATCTGTTTATGTTTCCTTCCACTTTAAACCCAAGCGCTTCTGGGAGTTGCACGTTACCTACGGTTCTCGCTGGGTGGATCCCGTCGCATTCCATTAGGATGTGCTGAGTGGTCTCTGGATCTTTACTGCAGCATACACATGTCTCATCTAGTTCCGAATATTTGTTCCGATATGTTTTCGTCCTTAGGCAACCGGCTCGAGCCTCAAATAGCAAGGCACAGCTGCCCTTTGTGTTATCGTACAGATTTTCCCTTCTAATTTCTTTCTTCTCATTCTTGTAAATCTCCATTGTCCTTTTCGTTTCCATTCTTTGCATCCAATTCACGGTCTCTATTTCTCTCACTTTCTTTCTGATGACCCCTGGTTGTCTATTTACAGTTTCGATTATCCTGTACTTGGTTGCCAACTTCCTTGACCTCTTCCTCCATTCTGTGTCCACGCTTTTCATGTAGAGATACTTGTGCACTTTAGCCGCCCATTTATTTTCATCCATGTTCCTGAGCCTTTCTTCAAAACTAATTTTGCTTTGTGCTTCTCTGACTTCAAAAGAGGCCCAACCCATGTCTCCATGCACTGCCTCACTTGTCGTATTACCGTGTGCTCCCAAAGCCAACCGGCCTACTGATCTTTGGTTAACTTCCAAACCCGCCAATATATCCGATTTTAAGCATATAATGGCAATTGCGAATGTTAGCGCTGGCACCATTACTCCTTTCCAGATTCCACGCACCACCTCATACTTATTGTGGCCCCACAGTGCTCTGTGTTTCATTAATGCTGCATTCCGCTTCCCCTTTATTTTCAGATTATCTTGGTGGTTGCTTGAGTAATTCTTTCCTTCGTTTATGTGTACGCCGAGGTACTTATATTGCTTCACTATGGGTATTACTTGCTGTTGAATTGACACCACGAAGTTACTCGAGTGTTCATTAAAGATCATAATCCCTGATTTCTCTGTGCTAAACTTAAGGCCTAGATTTGTCGCTGCGTTCCCACAGATATTCGCAAGTATCTGTAAATCTTTTTTATTGTCCGCTAGTAGCACAATGTCGTCTGCGTACATCAATCCAGGGACCTTCTGTTGCACCATTTGTCCATTACGCATGTAGGATAAATCAAAACCTAATTCGCTGTTTTCCAGTCGTCTTCCTATGCCCTTGATGTAAAGCGTGAACAACAATGGTGACAGAGGGCATCCTTGCTTCAATCCTTGGTGAATTGCCACCATTTCATTTCCTTTTCGGCCTTCCCATGCCACTTGTACTTGGTTGTCTCGATATATCTCCCTCAGCAGCTCCACGAAATCGTCATCTATGCCTTCGTATTGAAGAATATCCCACAACAATTCCCTGTCTACGTTGTCATAAGCTCCTTTAATATCTAGAAATGCTACCCATAAAGGTCTTTTCTGAGCTACTGAAATCTCTATGCACTGAGTTAGTACAAACATATTGTATTCTAAGCGTCTGCCTGGCCTGAACCCATTCTGTAGTTCCCCCAATACACCGTTTTCCTCCACCCACTTCGACAGTTCTAATTTTATGGCTTGCATTGCCATTCTATATATCACCGACGTTACTGTAACTGGCCTGTACGAGCTCGTCTTATCCTTATCTCCTTTGCCTTTGTAGATGAGATTCATTTTGCTTTCACGCCATCCAACGGGAATATTCTATGTTCTAATCACTTGCTCTATGGCATTAGTCAGCAGTGCCTTGCTTTTTGGACCGAGGTTTTTAATTAGCTGTATTGGGATTTCATCGGGTCCTGCTGCCGTGTTGTTAGGGACATTTTCTGCTGCCTTTTTCCAATAGAAGCTTTCTATGCTGAATTTCGATCTCTCAAGCTCCTCTGTTGTTGCTGGATCTGTTGTCTGAACTACACTTTTTCTCGTACCGAAGTTATGCCTGATAACGTCTGTGATGTACTGCAGCGCATCATCGCCTTCATAGATGTTACCGTCTTCATCCCTTATAGCCGTTTGCGAGTTTCTAGTTGGAGCTCCGAGTGCTTTTATATGGTTCCAGAATCTTTTTGGGGCGCCTTTGTCTCTTTTGTGAATGTTATGCACCCAACGTTCACTTGCGCATTTAATTTTCTCTTGCACGAGCTCACTCGCAACCCTTTTCTTTTCTCTGTATGTATTCCATCTAAGGAGCACCTCTTCTTCTTGTAATCCCAACTTTTTGGCTTCTCGATGAACCCTAGATGCCTCTTTACGCTCTTCTATAGCTTGTTTTCTCCGAGACGTGAGCGCCACCTGTCGATAAAGTCGGGAGATAGGCGCGACGATGGCAGAAGGCCTCTGAGATGGGAGGATTTCGGAGGCTATGGCAGACAGCTTCTACTGCTTGTCTGTTTCGTTGCAGATCGACGGACATGTGAAGTAAAAATACAACGCGCTCCTGGCTTCCATTGCGCTGCCTCTCGCACTTTCCGGACACACACACACATAGACTTAGGTGCCCTATGTATGCGAAATTCAAAGCGTTATGGAATAGCGTCCCACACGTAAACTACGCTATCACGCTATACTAAAACTCTCTTTCTGCAAAGTTCGTTTGCGGAACGGTAACGCTATTTCCCGTAACCCCGCTATTACGATAACGCTAAACTAAAACTGTTTTTTTTTTATCGGCATGGTCACTAGTATAGTATTCGAAATACCCATTCGAAAATACCGGGAGAACAGAGATAGGCATGCAGCTATTGTGGTTTTGTCCCTAGAGTTA
Source organism: Dermacentor silvarum (assembly GCF_013339745.2). Lineage (NCBI taxonomy): Eukaryota > Metazoa > Arthropoda > Arachnida > Ixodida > Ixodidae > Dermacentor > Dermacentor silvarum. The sequence goes on from NC_051160.1 coordinate 129,885,929, forward strand.
TAAACGACAGAGACCCTGGCCTTTTTAATACCCGAAGAGGAAAAACGTGCTGCCAGAAGTGATTACCGCTGGTGACCGTGAACGGGAGGGCGCAGTACTTGCGGACAATTTCAACTCAAACATTGTAAATGTTGCTGCACCAAATAAATATGGTTGATTATATTTAGGCAACCTAATATGTAACTGGGTCAACATCATGTTTATTAAATAATGACCTTTTAATATTGCTTATTATTAACGAATGCTTATTAAATAATGGCCTAAATAATGGCCTTTTAGTCCCTGATTCAATAGCTAAGTTAAATTTGTAAGCTAAAATTGGTGCTATTAAATCTAAAACGCATTTCACTGGCTTAATTTGTAAATAAAAAACAACGTAAACTTCCTGTTCTTCAGTAGGTTTAATAAACATGCTGGTAACCCAGCTACATATGAGGTTGCCTAAATATAATAGACCACATTTATTTGGTGCAGCAACATTTACAATGTGCGTTTTGAAATTATCCGCAAGTACTGCGCGCTCCCGTTCACGGTCACCGGCGGTTATCACTTCTGGCAGCCCGTTTTTCCTCTGATGGCCAAGAATGCCGTTTATCACCTTCCACACTTTATCAGGTTGTTTATCGGTTATTCCAGAGAGTGCAGCATTGTAATAGGTGAGGCGTAAACTCGTAAAGGCTCATGGGAAACGTTGTCTGCTCGGCGCTTCCGGTTCAACCGCTGACGGTTCCGGCGCGCGATTTCCCGCTCGCGGGGCCGGTCGCGCTTGCTCTCTGTGCACTTTCATCACAAGGTATCGCCCACGCTGCAAAAAAGTTGTCGTAGTTTTACCTGAAAGGCGAAGCATCAATTGCGATAGCAAATTTGTAGAGAGCTATACGGAGTAATGATATTAGCTTTATCAGCTGTATAAACTTGGACATGCAGCAGCACCGGCAACACGCAGAACTGTTGTCGACGCCATCGGCGTTTTGCCCGCGTTCGGTCAAAATGCGTGCGGCGTTGGTGACTGTTGCCGGAGCCTCTGATATAAATAGGCACTTGGTGCCGCAGCTAAACGTCGTCTCCCTTCCCCCTCCCTCCCCTCCCCCGCGGCCTCTCGCGCATCGGAAGAAGGCGCGTTTGCTCTACATATATGGTGATTGTAAAGGAGGAAAGAGACGCCTACTTCTGCAGCCCTTAAGCGAGCATGGCGCAGAACGCGCGTTTGTTCTCCGCCGTGCGCTCACTCCCGTGAAAGCGCGTGCCCCTCGCCCCCTTTCACTCGCACATACAGCGTTCGGCGCGCGGCGACGATTTCATCTCCATTGACGTCATACGGAACCTCACGGTGACGGCGACGGCGACGACGACGGCGACGCCGACGGCAGAAATCTGCTTTTGAGTGTCCATATAATTGCTATCGCAATAATATCTAGAGCCTGTGACGGTCGCATCGATGACTGACAATTATATCTGAGCATAGGCAGTCATTTAAAATATTTTTTCCTCGCCGAATCGACCGAACACGCGAATTAGGTATGCGTGCTGTCACAGTCGCGGGCTGACTTGAATGACGAGTCGCACTTTATTGTTCTCAAGTGAATTCTGTTCGGATCAACGATGTGAGCGATCTCGTAACATTTCAATCGTGAATATCAGATTTGTGCTAGAGCCCATCGTATACGCTAACGTGTTTGCGTTTCTTAGTCCTTGATAAATCGCAGCAGAACCTTGACTTTCCTTAAAAAATACATTCCACACGTTTAGCTTTTCGAACTTTTATACCACTGATAACGTAGATGCTTGGACAAGTTTGTATGACATACTAGGAATTTTATATCATTTTACAGCGAACCTTTATAGGTTTTGTGACGTTTATCATGCTTGTGTTGTTTTCTAAAATAACTTGCTGTCCACGTTACTGATAAAATTTCATGGAACATGCTTAATAACCACACGTTCACCACGCGGTCGGCATGGTTTAACGATGTTTTAACGTAGTATCTCTTTTTGCAACCTCAGCAAAACATTTGTTATAAAAGCCTAGAGAAATTTATAACACATTTTAACGCGATCAAAGCTGCAGTATACCCCTTGTGTTTGGGACACTTTGTGATAGTTATGTAATATATGGAACGTGAGGTATGCTTGAAGCGTTCGTCGACTGCAGTTCACTTCCGCGCACGTTTGAGTCTGTCTTAATATGCTTTCAACATCTCTTTATAAGTAATATTGAAGCTTTGTGATCGTTATGATAGTGTTTCTCGTCTTGTGCATCTTTAACAAAATATACGAGAAGAATTACGGTCTACGCCTTTTAAATCCTCCCACAACACCTTGCATCGAGCACTAAATTAAGGTCGCCATACTATATATGAAAGGTATTCGCTTAAATGTTGTTCCAAGACATTCGTACCAAGAAAAAGTTATGGATTGGAACCTCCTGCCCGCCTCTAACGCCTCCACTACTAAACCATGCATGTTTGATCAAATCAGCCTAGTGAAACTTAGATGTAATAAGTAAAAAAAATCAGATCCCTATTCCACTACTGTGCAGATGGAAGCTAGAGAAGCTGTGGTGAGTTCTGTCGTTGGCACGAGCAGAATTCACTTGAGAACAAGAAAGTATGATCCCTCATACCTAATAACTTATACCTAATTCACGTGTTCGGTCGATTCGGCTAGAAAAATATTTTAAAAACTGCCTATGCTCAGATATTATGGTCAGTCATCGACGCGACCGTCACGGGCTCTAGATATTTACAGCGTGGGCGATACCTTGTGATGAAAGTGCACAGAGAGCAAGCGCGACCGGCCCCGCGAGCGGAGAATCGTGTGCCGGAACCGTCAGCGGTTGAACCGGAAGCGCCGAGCAGACGGCGTTTCCCATGAGCCTTTACGAGTTTACGCCTCACCTATAGGCCAGCTTTGCTTGCCGAAGAGAAGCATTTAGCTTTTTTCTAACGGCTGTAAATGCTTGAAAATTTTTCAGGGCCCGAGAGCGTAAAAATTCGCGGTAAAGGCGTTTTTTATGTAATCATTATTATGTGTACTTTGGTGACACATGCATTTATGATTTTATTGCGACAGCAATTACATGGACACTGCAAGCGGATTTATACCGTTGGCGTCGCCGTCGCCGTGAGGTTCCGTATGAAGTCCAAGGGCGATAAAATCGTCGTCGCGCGCCGTATGCTGTATGTGCGAGTGAAAGCGCATGAGGGACTCGTGCTTTCACGTAGAGCGTACGCATGGTGGAGAGCAAACGTGACGTCTTCCGCGGCGCGAAAGGCCGTGGGGGGATGGGAGGGAGGGAGGGGAGGGGAGGCAATGTTTGGCTGCAGCACCAGATGCGCATCTTGCGACCGGGCGCAAGGGAAACTGGCGACTCCATTTCCCACGCGAACGGAGAAAAGCGGGAAGGCAGCGCGGGAGGGAGGAGGTGCGGCTTCTCTGCCAGCAACTGCGTACTTGCGAAAATGCGAAAACACCCGTGCACTTAGATTTAGGTGCACGCTAAAGAACCCCCCGTGGTTCAAATTTCCGAAGCCCCCCACTACGGCGTGCCTCATAATCAGAACTGGTTTTGGCACGTAAAACCCCATAATTGAAACTACTATTTTTACCCAGTATAGCTCTCTACTAATTTGCTATCGCAATTGATGCTTCGCCTTTCGGGCGAAACTGCGACTTTTTAGGGGCGAAGCACCTTAGGGCCGAGCCGTGTCCCCTCCTCGTCGTCGCCCGTCGTCCGTAGCTCTGGTTTGCATGGAGCCCGCTAGGGGCGCTGCGGTGCACAACGGCGTTCGTTCCCGACGCGCGCTCTCTTTCTCACTTCAGCCATGGATGATAACGGTCGCTTCTGATAACGGCACGCCCGATATGGATGAAAAGGTGAGAGTGGCGGCTCAGCTGCAAGCGGAGTCGAGGGATCGCAAAGCTGCTGCAGCAGGGCGACGCAGACAACAAGCAGACCCGGAGTCTAGGGCGCGGGAAGCTGCAGCCAAACGGCGACGACGGAAGCGGACCCGGAGCTGAGGGCTCGCGAAGCTCGCACTTGAACCGAGCATCGGCGCCACCAACCTCAGGTAGAGAACGCTTCCGGCGTTTTGCCGCCGCTTCCCGTGCTCTCGCCGTCTTTGGGTCCGCTTGCCGGCGTCGCCGTGCTGCTGCACTGATCACAAGGCAGTCTTAATGAAGGAAAAACGAAGTCCACACCTCCATACCATACACGACCAATAAAACAACATTGTATATACTGTACACACGTGTTGTCACTCATTTGCATGTTCGAGTGGGCGGGGGAGTCATGGTTACCCGAATGATCCCCCGGTGCTTCGCCCACTCATCATCATTCACTTCGTGGATATGCGGTGTTTTTTTTCTGGATCGCTTGAACATTTTGAAAGAAAATGAACGCTGTAAATATGCGCAAAATCCTCAATGAACTTAGCGTATGCCTTATTACTGTAATTTTTTCTCATTATCGAAGTCCAGGCGTATGCAGCGCAATGTCACATTTAAACAACTCCAGCACATGTCGCAGGAAATACTCAAATGTAAACGAATTTTCAGATAAAAATGACTTAGAAGAGTTTTTTGTGGGCCTAGTTGGCGCATACTTGATAATTTTAAGGCACAAACAAGAGGCACGGTATTAAAGGAAGCTCAAACACAGGACAGACAGGACAGATGCCTGTCCTGTGTTTGACGTGCCTGTCCTGTGCTTTACATTCCTTTTGCGCCGTGTCTCCTATTTGCGCCTTCAAAAAAAGTTTCAGATAACATTTTGTTTCGAGCAGAATAGGTCATAAAAACAGGACATTTGTCATTGATGCTGACTGATAGTGGGCCCGCACTTGAGATATCGGTATTGATGTTCTTAATAAGGAAATCAAGAGCCGATGAGGTTGTTTGTGTAACCATTGTTGGCGTCCTAATAGTGTTAGTAAAGCCTCGGAAAAGAAGGCTTGTCGTTAAGTCGTGTGGATAGCATACGCGGCTAGCTTACGCGGCTGTGAACATCGCCAAATTTTGCATTCGTGTACGTCGCGTAGAGTTCGCAAGCGGAGCGCGGCCGCCTTTTTCTCAAACACTCTATTCAACACAAGCATTCTCGTCACTCTTCTCCGGCTCCTATATTTCGTCACATAGCAGATGCCCATACGCGGCTGCCATTGGCCAATAACTGACATGAATCAAGAAGGGAGTTTGGATCAGTGCGCGTCTTCCTAGTCTTACTGTGTAAATTTATCGACGCAGTTTAATAAGCAGGCTGACGTAAGCAAAAATCTGCGTTTCGGATTTTCATGGGAATTACGTACTTCGGAATGTACGACTATCGTAGTATCGCCGACTATATCGTCTGCCAAAGCTCAGCCACGCCTGCCCGAGTACAAATTAAACTTTGGCAACACTGCTATTGATTGTCGTAGCCTTCGGGTCTCGTTTTTTATTTATTGCTTTTGAATGCTCAACTAGGGCCTCAAACCTTGCGAAACTTAAAGACGAACCAGACGTACGCTTGCCAGAGCGCTCACTCCTGGCCACTCTTGGCCAGACGCCTTGGCAGACTTCTGTTCGTGTTGAGTTATTTCGCGAAATGCGCTGGTTGGATGTGGCTACTTGTTTGTCGGTGAAGATGTTGCAGGACAACTAAAGCTTTTCCGCACCACGTAGCACGGCCGGACTGGGGCACGTGAGCGCGCATTCCAGTCCTGACATGCACGTGGTTAACCACTACAGTTGCATGATGTAGGTACGTCTGCAGCCTAGCCTAGATACCGAGGCCGCCGCGTGGTGTCGCAACGAGCGCGCTCTCTGCGCTCCTGCGGCTGGCGGAGGGCAACAGCGTGCTCTGTTTGGTATCTGTGGGTAACGTGACTCAAGACACTATAGCGCCAACATTTGACGTATAGGTCTTCTGCTTCCAGAGTTTCACACCATCGAGGTGTGTCGCCATCGTGGTCGATGTACGTTACGTTAGGAATCCTTTCCACGGGAGTCCCGAGTGCGGCATTCATCGCTTGGCCTATGTACGCGCTGCCGACGTTCTCGTACGAGCGAACACTGAAGATGAAGTTTGTTCAACCATCGGACATTTTTGTTATTGTTGTAGAGATAAGTGCAAAAGGAAATGTGCTGCTCATGTCACTCGGTATTTGCTTCACTCGGTATATTCTGAGCGGCGCGTAGCTATGTAGTACACTGTAGAACAGTAGAGTGATTAGACACCGTGAACTCAACCGTAAGCTGAGAGAGAGAGAGAATAAACTTTAATCCAAAGAGCACGCGAGCGTAGGTAGCTCCTCCGCTCTGCAATGGGTGGTCCCCTCAGTCCAGGAGTCCAGCGGCCTTAGCTGCCCTTCTCGCTCGATTGACTAGGCAGATTGATCAAAGATTGCAATATTCAAGACGATTTTCCACTCAATATAATGCAAACACAAACATCATCACGTGCCATGAATGCTTGTTAGTTTATGTAAAAAATCACACGTTAACTATTATATATCACGAGAAGTTATGTTGGTAATTTCAGAGAGGATTCACGGATTAATAAAACAAGGCTATTGCTGCAATAACTTTTGCATAAGAAATGAGTGAATAGCTAGGCCAGTAGTAGCTATCTATTCATTTCAACGTAGAAAAATATATATTTGTTCACCCTTTTTTATGTTTATTTACCTATTGGCTGGAATGGCTTTTCTTTCGATTGAACCGCAAGCTGGAGTTTGACGCGTCGTAGGCGCCAAAATCGGTACTAATCTTGTTCCGATTGTTCCGAATAAAATGCTTTAAAACGAACATGCGTGATGCTGCTGAAAGGAAACGACCACCCCGATTGCAAATATGATTGCTGTACAATTTGGATACTAATGTTCCCAGATTGCAATCGATACCAATGGGCTGCTACTTATTGCACGTCAGTGGGGTCTCAAAACCTTTGTTTGAGTAGCAAAGCACATACTTCAACAATGAAACTGCGATAAAAAAAATCGGGGTAGCTTGCATTAGTGGCGCAAGGCTAAAGACACAGCGGAGCTGATCGGTTCCTAGCTCGTCCTGGCTGTACGAAGTGATGCTAAGGTATACGTAGTAATGCCAAGTGATGCTAAGTTATACGAAGTGTATAAGCATTTCCTCGTGGTCTAATGGCATCGGGGAACGCCTAGCGAAGCACTTGCAGTCCGAGCACGCGCAGGGGAAATAGGGCGAAAGCTATGCACAGTGTACGGGCGGCGCGCAGAGGACACGCCGCGATAACGTCACGGCGCATGCTCAGTAGCGCGCAGCTGATAGGAGCTCTGCCGAGCCGCCGCCAGAGGCGCCTGCTGCAGTCACGGACACCGCGAGCAACAAACTCGCCGGTTTCCAGTTGGGCCCAGGATCCTTTAATAATGACGCGGCAGACGGGAGCTTGCTACACGAAACACAGACTTTAAACAGACACGCTAACACGATACAGACGATTTACAGACACATGTACGTGGGCTATAGTTCGGAAGTTGTCCTTGCATATAAAACACGAGCCTAGCACTCGCCCGTATGCATCGTCGTTGCGGTGCCCGTGACGGTGGTTGTGACGGTAGAGTGCTGTTGTGGCTAAGTCGCTGCTGTCGCGCCGCACCTTGTCGCACCACGCCGCTCCTTGTCGCGACGTGGAAGCAGGAGAAAACAGCAGGCCGGTAGAGCACCAAGCCACTGCTGTACTGGCCAGTAATGCCTCACCTGCAACGCCTCGGCTGCTAAAACGGCAGGCTCGGTCGGCGGACAGGTAGCTCAGGCGCCCCGGTGGCCAGCAGGAAGCACTGCACCAGGCCGCTATCACAGCAGGCCGCTGGTACACAGGAGAGCAGAGCCACGAGCGGGATCCACGACCAGGTCCGCACTGTAGCAGGACGCCCGGTCGCCAGTCCTCGGGCTCGCTCAGCAGGCTGGTAGCTCAGGCGTCCCGGTCCCAGCAGGAAGCACTGCACCAGGCCGCTATCACAGCAGGCCGCTGGCGCCCAGAAAAGCCCAGCCACGAACTGGATCCCCGACCAGGTCCGCATGGTAGCAGGGTACCCGGTCGCCGGTACCCGAGCCTGGAGCCGCCGTTTTGCGAGCTTGCGGTCGAGGCTGCCGCTCGCTCTCACGCTTTGCGTGCTCTCGTGTCGCTTCTTCGTTCGTGGCACGTGGTCGTCTTCTTCGCTATCACCATCACCAATTCTCTTTTTGTAGCCACAACACAATCATCATTCCAAGCAGGTCTTCTCGCCACCGCACGCCACTATCCACATCATCACAAGTGCCCCCCCCCCCCCCCCCCACTTAAGATAGTTGCCCGCAAGTATTCTAAACAACACAGGAGGAGGGGTGCATGAGTGCCGGCACGTGCGAATAGTTCAAGAAAAGTTCGTGGTCCACAGAAACAATTCATGTATACACACTGATCACAAACGCGTCGGGACTTTGGAACACAAGCCAAAGTTCCAACAAGTGCTGTCCCAAGAGGTGACACAGTTCAGATACGGCTTAAGTAATTTGCACCTACATTGTTCGACCCTTTGATGTATTCCACAGTAAACAAATACTCCTGCATTAATAAGCTCCACCGTAAAACACGATTGTTTACGTGTTTGGCCGACTGCAAGTACTGCAATGGCTGATGGTCGCAATAGATAACGAAAGGTTTCCCGCAAAGGTAAATCTGGAACTTCTTCACAGCCCAGACAAGCGCTAAACACTCACGTTTAATGGTGGAATAACGGGTTTCTCTAGGCAGCAGGTTGCGACTCATAAGCAACAGGGTGTAACACACTCTCTTCGCTGGTCTATAGGAGTACTGCGCCTAGACTCGTATTCGAGGCATCAGTGCGGAGCACGAAAGTCTTCGTGAGTTTCGGAGCTTGAAGTATTGGACTTGCGTCGAGCTTGTCCTTGAGGACGGCGAAGGCGTTTTCTTGTGTTGGTCCCCAAGATACAATATGGCTTTGACCCTTTTTTGTGAGGTCAGTCAGGGGCTTGGCGATCTCGGCGTAGTTGGGGATAAACTTTCTGTAGTAGCCGGTTAAGCCGAGAAATGACTGCACGGCTTTCTTCGTGGTTGGCCTCCTAGAGGCTAAGATATTGTCCAGTGTTTTTAGCATTGGTTCCACTTTCGAATCTCCAATGCGGTGTCCGAGGAAGGTAATATTGCCCGATCTCACACTTGCTAGGTTTGATCGTGAGGTTCGCATTGCGTATCCTTCGGAAAACACGTCGCAGCTAGGGCATCGACGTGTTCTTGCCAGGTAGTGGTGGCGATTACCACGTCGTCAAAGTAGTGATAGACGTTGGGTAGGTCTCCTAAAACTGTCCTCATTAAGCGCGCAAAGAGAGCTGGGGCAGTCTTGATCCGAAAAGGCATATATTTGAAGTGATAGAGCCCCGACATGCTTGAAAAGGCCGTTTTTTCGCGGCTCTCTGCAGCCATGGGTACTTGCCAGTAGCTCTTTGTAAAGTCAAATTTCGAAAAATACTTTTGTTTCCCTGCAAGCGCAAGGACAATGTCAATCCTTGGGATCGGTTCACTGTCGAAAACCAACTTTTTGTTCAGTTCGCGGAAATCGATGCACAAACGAATAGTGTTGTCGGGTTTCTTAACGACAACGATCGGGGCATGATATGGGGACTTTGACTTCTCAATTATGCCCAATCGCAGCATCTCTTGTACCTCGCTCTCCACCTTCTCACGCAGAGCCAGGGAAATAGAGTACCGGGGTACGTGAACAGGTTGCTCGGATATCAGCTCCAGCGAACATTCAACGAGTTTTGTTTTGCCAGGGAGATCTGAAAATATCTCTGCGAACTCATTGCACAATTCTTGAACTTGTTCGTGTTGTTCGAGATGTAAGCTTGGCTATACCTTGACGTCCGCGGTGGTCTGAGTTTGGCGTAGGCTTAGAGAAGGGATACTGTCTTCCGAATCATTGTCGTCAGTAACTTCTGACTCCGTGTTTTTGTCGTTGACAACGGTGGCTGTCGACACTTGGGTGTTTGGTACTTCCCGCTCTTCGTACTTCTTTAGCATGTTAACACGGAAGACCTTTGTCTTTCCATCTATGTCAATGGCATAGTCGACGTCATTCCTGACTTCAGAGACCGTAAATGGGCCTTTCCATTTCATGAGTAGCTTGTTCGAATCAGTCGGTAATAGGATCAAGACCTTGTCCCCGGGTCGTAGTCTATGTTGTCGGCTCTTGCGATCATAATAAAACTTCTGTTTTTTATGGGCCTTACTAAGCTCTTCGTGGGCAAGGTGACATGTCTCCTCGAGTCGGTTCTTGAGGTCCACAAGATAGGTGTAGGTTGTGCGCACCTCATCGTCGATGTCATCTTTGGTCCACAGCTCTTTCAAAACGCTTAAAGGTCTGCGTACGTGCCTGCCGTATATTAATTCAAACGGCGAAAAGCCCAAACTGGCTTGCGGCACCTCTCGATACGTGAAAAGAAGAGGAGCTAGGTATCGATCCCAAGACCGTGGCTTTTCTTGGCACATTCTTTTGAGCATGGCCTTCAGAGTGCCGTTGAACTTTTCAACCAAACCGTTGGCCATGGCGTGGTACGGAGTGGTCCGGAAAAACTTGACCGAAAGCAGTCGACCGACTTCCTGCATGAGCTCAGTGAAACTTGTACCTTGATCGGTGACCACCTATCGTGTCAAGCCCACTCTGGGAAACATTTTAAGTAGTGCTTCAGCGACGCTGACAGAATCGATATTAGCGAGCGCTATGGCATCAGGGTAGCGTGTCGCAAAGTCAATAAGGGTCAGGACATAGCGATTTCCTTTATCCGACCTTGGTGATAGTGGACCGATCACATCAACCGCAACTCTTTGAAACGGTGTCCGTATAAGAGGCATGTTGCCCAAAGGGGCGACACCAACTTTTCCTTTCGGTGTTGTCCTCTGGCACACATAGCAAGATCGGACAAAACGCTTGATGTCTTCATGCATCCCAGGCCAGTAGAAATCTCTGAGGATACGGTCGGTAGTACGTCGAACACCCTGGTGACCAGCCATGATGTTTTCATGAGCAACTTTCAGAATATGAAGCCGAAACCTTGTTGGGACGACTATTGGTTTAAAAGTTCATCCCGTAGATATACGGTAGTGACGGTACAAAAGACCTGCCTCTTCAGAAAAATAATACTCCGTGTCTTTCTTGGAATAAAATCGCTTGCCAATCTTACGGAAGCTACTCTTAAGACTTGGGTCCTTTTTCTGTTCCTCGGCAAGTTTTGCTGGAGTAACTTCTAACGAATCTGTGATTGGCGCATTGATCACGGAGTTCGTTTTCTTCTGCGTCCATGCGACGGAAAAAATCATGTCCGACATTCCTCCAGATGCCGGCGGTTGACTTGAATCATTTGCTTCAGGAGGCACGTGTCCACATTCCCAATCAGGATCTGGTTCGTGTGGTTCCTTGACTCCCGGAATATTTCCAAGCACGAGATCATATAGAGGATTACTCATGCATAGTGCATTTACGTCCCCAGTGAAGTATGGTGTATGAATTCGGATGTGTGCCTCGGGCAAGTCCTTGCCATTGCCATCCAACAGTACAACTTTCCCGGTTTCACCAGTTAGGCACTCCTCCGGAACCAAATCACGTCGGACAATGGTTGTGTTGCTGCCCGTATCTCGCAGAACGTGTGCTGCTTGTCCTAGTACTCGTCCCTCTACAACTGGCATATTATCCACTACGAACATGGACGACTTCTCGATCGTTTCGCGGCAGTGAATTGTCGCGCATGTTTCTTCCATGGAATCTGCTAGCGAACCAGAATCTCGATTTTCCGCATTGTCTGCTATGACGCAAGATACGTGCTTCTCCTTAGGCTTAGACTTGCAGTCAGCTGTTTTGTGCCCAAGCCGCCCGCATGACTTGCATTTCTCAGCCTCTCTTGAAGCGCTTCGACAATCAGGCGCTGTATGTCCTTTGCGGTTGCAAAGAAAACAAGTTTGCTGTTGCTTGTTCTGGGGCACAACACTGGTTTGATTAACCCTCTTGGCGTCGTCTGCTACTCTCCCAATATTGTTGATGCCCTGGGCTTCGAGGAAGCAGTCTGTTGTGTCCGCAAGAGATGTAAGGGTTTTGCATTCCCTTTCTTTGAGGAAGATGGCAAGCTTGGGGTGGCAGCGACGCAAGAACTGCTCAGCGATAACGTGATCCCGGAGGCCTTCAAACGTTTTAGAAACCTCAGCCATCGCGATCCAGTTATCAAAGTAGGTTGAGATCCGTGCGGCAAACTGTTTTCCTGTTTCGCCATCGTCTGGTCGAACTTTACGAAATTTCTCTTTGTACCCTTGGGCTGTGAATCTGAAGCGTTGAAGAAGCGCCCTCTTCACCTTCTCGTAATCCAGGGAGTCAGCAGCAGTCATACGCCCAATCACAGTTAATGCCTCACCAGTCAGCCACATGCTTATGGCGACAGCCCATTTATCACTAGGCCAGTCCTGTCCAGTGGCTACGCGTTCAAACCTCTGCAGATACGCGTGGAGGTCGTAGCGTCGTTCGTGGAACAGCGGCAGTAGCTTCTGGGGATTGAAGCAGGGTAGGTTTGGTGACGTTACAGGCGCGGTTGGGGCAGATGTCTGGCTCTGCGCTCCTTCTTGCAGCTTGAGCTTCAGTTGCAAGATTTGTAGCTGTCTTTCGTCGGCTAATCGCTGACTTTCTGCTGCTTCTTTTGCTGCTTCGCGCTCAGCTCCTCGTTCGTACCGCTGACTAGCCTGTTCTCTTTCCATCCATTCGCGCAGTCAGCGCCAGACAAGCCTAACTGTGCTGCAGTGGCGGACTAACTTGTCTAAATCCATACCGGACGTCTAGTGCTGCGTGTACACAGCCGAATGCCGGTCTCCGCGTTTGGGATGTTACTGGCGGATCCTGGCAGGCTCGCCAGATTGTGATGGGAAACAACAACAAACTCACGGGTTTCCAGTTGGGCCCAGGATCCTTTAATAATGACACGGCAGACGGGAGCTTGCTACACGAAACACAGACTTTAAACAGACACGCTAACACGATACAGACGATTTACAGACACATGTACGTGGGCTATAGTTTGGAAGTTGTCCTTCAATATAAAACACGTGCCTAGCACTCGCCCGTATGCATCGTCGTTGCGGTGTCCGTGACGGTGGTTGTGACGTTATAGCTAGAGCACTGCACGGGCTCGGGCTTACCCGAAAGCCCGGGCCCGTCCCGGCCCGTGGGCCGGGCCGGGCCGGGTAGAGGAGTTTTTTCACGGGCTCGGGCCGGGCTCGGGCACGGCGTGTGCTTTTTGACCCGGGCCCGGGCCGGGCTCGGGTTTTTTGACGCGACCCCGGGCCGGGCTCGGGCTTTCTGCGAATTATTCTCGGGCTTCTCAACTCTGAAAAACATGTATTTTTCGGTCTCGGGCCGGGTTCGGGCCAGTTTCTAGTCGGGCTCGGGCCGGGCTCGGGCTTAAGGTAAAGGGGTGGCGGGCCGGGCCGGGCGGGTAACGTAAATTATTTCCGGGCCCGGGCCGGGCCCGGGTCTCGCCATAAAAGTTTTTATCGGGCTCGGGCAGGCTGCCCAATGTAAAAATGAGCCCGGGCCGGGCCCGGGCCACAACACTCGGCCCGTGCAGTGCTCTAGTTAGAGCGCTGTTGTGGCTATGTCGCTGCTGTCGCGCCGCACCTTGTCGCACCACGCCGCTCCTTGTCGCGACGGGGAACCAGGAAAAACAGCAGGCCGGTAGAGCACCAGGCCACTGCTGTACTGGCCAGTAATGCCTGACCTGCAACAACTCGGCTGCTAAAACGGCAGGCTCGGTCGGCAGACAGGTAGCTCAGGCGCCCCGGTGGCCAGCAGGAAGCACGGCACCAGGCCGCTATCACGGCAGGCCGCTGGTGCACAGGAGAGCAGAGCTACGAGCGGGATCCACGACCAGGTCCGCACACTAGCAGGACGCCCGGTCGCCCGTCCTCGGGCTCGCTCAGCAGGCTGGTAGCTCAGGCGTCCCGGTCCCAGCAGGAAGCACTGCACCAGGCCGCTATCACAGCAGGCCGCTGGCGCGCAGGAAAGCCCAGCCACGAACTGGATCCCCGACCAGGTCCGCACGGTAGCTGGGTACCCGGTCGCCGGTACCCGAGCCTGGAGCCGCCGTTTTGCGAGCTTGCATTCGAGGCTGCCGCTCGCTCTCACGCTCTGCGTGCTCTCACATCACATAGCCCCACTTGCGCGCTTCATGCTTGAACGCGCCGGGGCGGGTTTTAGGGGCGAAGCTCCTTATAGCGGCACCCGTTCGTCCCCGTCGTAGTAGGTAGCCACGTCTAGTTTAATGAATTGCTCAATAGATGGCGTTGTGTGTCGGTATATGTATGTATACCCATATATACATATATATGTATACGTATAGTATAACCGGAAGCCGACTTCCGCTTCCGGAAGCCAGCTTCCGGCTTCCGGAGAACGCTTCCGGCGTTTTATGAAAAAAAAAATCCGAAAGTTGTGTCCGTAGCGCGGAATCGAACCAGGGACCCCTCGCTCCCGAACGCGCGGCGCTAACCACTACGCCACGAAGCGCACATAGACACACGCACCACGATGGCAATAAATACCCAACATTAACGAAAGGCCGCGTTTCTAGCGCGTTTCTAACGCGTTTGTGCTAGCGCGTTGCGTACGGCCCGTGTAAGAAGCTGGTGTAAGACGCTGTGGCCTCTCCGCCTTACCTTCAACGCGTTTCGAACGCGCTGCCCAAGGCGGTGGCAAGTCAAGTTCAAGTCGAGGAGCGTTTGTGAATACGGGAGGTATACTCTCTCAGCAGTCATGTGATGGCGTCGGCAAACGCGGTGCACGTTCCGGCATGTGTAAATGGCTGCGTAAGACGCTGTGGCCGCTCCCCCTTACTAGAGAGTACTGCACGTTTCTAACGCGTTTGTGCTAGCGTCCCCTTAAGCGGGAGATCCGATGATTCCCTCCGGAGCTTCGCCCACTCATCATCATTCATCCCGTGGATATGCTGTGATTTTTTTCACCCTTTGTGGCGATTGCAGGAACTTGAGAATGTTCGGGGCCTGATTATACTACAGCAACAATTTCCAAAGTCATACAAACACTTCGCTTTTTTAAGATTAATTGAGTGCAGTGGAGCATGTGTCGTGACATTTAATGTCGATGTAATCGTTTGCTTTTCATGTTGCAGGCTGGGAAGTTTGTGCAAATAAGCTTTTTGTTACTCCTTGTGGCTTCACAGCGCCTTGCTGGTGGATATTTATACTTTACGTTGGTGCTCTTGCCTTGGGTTTCTAAAGGCAGCCGGCATCATTGTAATAAATAAATAAATAAATAAATAAATAAATAAATAAATAAATAAATAAATAAATAATAAATAAATAAATAAATAAATAAATAAATAAATAAATAAATAAATAGTTTAACATAGGTACCTATAACCTGGACAGAAAAACACAATAATGAAATGGTACTTGATACGATACAATGCATGCACAACATATATCAAGTGGTACATGTACAGCGCGTAGGTAAGGGACTGCAAATAGCAAATGATAACGTTACAAAAAAGCATATAACAACACAATAAACAAGAAATGCATAATTGTTTATCGGGCGGAACAAGACAATACGTCAAATGCAAGGAGAGGATTACATTTCAAAGCGCCAAGGTGACGCGTTAAATCAGTTTCACTATAACTGTGCTCAAAGCAAAAAAAAAAAAAATAAAAAAAAAATCTCCGTCAACTACGCTTAACCAATTGTGCAGCTAGAAGTATTATGACGTTGCAAGGCACATCGCCGTTGCCTGTGGACAGCATGGCCTGCACACGATATCGCGAAAGTAGATTGATAATGTCACTTTTCTCTTTTGCAGACAAGCTGGCGCACTCACAGATTAGAGAACCGTGGGCGAAATTCAGAACCTCGAAGTAGTGGCAGCGAGGGCCTGAGGAGCAGCTTCCTACAATCCAAATTGCCGAGATATGGACTGAAAATGCGGGGCAGATCACGTCGACGACGCCGGCCGCGCCGTCGTCCCGAGATGTCGAAGGTATCAGACACGGCGGACTGTGAGCCGGCACGTGACAACAGCACCCAGACAGAGTACTACGCGAATGCGTCAAACACAGTCAACTGCGAGCCGGGACATGACCAAAGCACCCAGACAGAGCCCGGCGCGAATGCGTCAAGCGAGCCCGGCGCGAATGCATCAAGCGAGCCCGGCGCGAATGCATCAAGCGAGCCCGGCGCGAAGGCATCAAGCGAGCCCGGCGCGAATGGATCAAGCGAGCCCGGCGCGAATGCATCAAGCGAGCCCGGCGCGAATGCATCAAGCGAGCCCGGCGCGAATGCATCAAGCGAGCCCGGCGCGAATGCGTCAAGCGAGCCCGGCGCGAATGCATCAAGCGAGCCCGGCGCGAATGCGTCGAGCGAAGTGAACTGCGAGCCGGGTCATAACGAAAACTCTCTGACGGAGTGTGCCGTGAACATCTCTAATGCAGCGGACAAAGTGCAGACATGTGTCGAGTGTGCCGTGACCGACTCTGTTGCAGGAGCGAAACTCGTGCCGCAAGACGAGGTCGTGAGCAAACGCTCTGAGACACCTGACATCGTGACTGTTATAGAAGCCGTCACGGATTTGGCCTTGGAGGAAGCTGCGGTGATGATGTCCTTGACAGAACAGGACGTTGCCATGGTTACGGTGGGAGAGCCTGATGTGGAAATGAGGTCGATTACTGAGCCGGACGTCTCCATGGCGACCTTGACTGACTCCGACGTCACAATGGCGTCGGTCTCGGAACCTGATGTGATAATGCGGTCGGTCTCCGAGACAGACGCCACAGCGATGTCCATGACTGCCCCACTGATGTGTCCAAACTGCCACTCTCAACTGGGCTTACAGATTTGTGGCGTTCCCGCCTTCGGTTCAGCACAACGTGCCGTGGCCCCAACGCCCGCAGCACAGGTCCCACAGGGAGTTAGCGGCTATCCTCAACAATACCTGGTTGCGCCACCGTCCTCTGTGTCCCAAGTACCGCCAGGGGCTCAGATGTGGAACGTTGTACCTAGCAGTCAACCTCAAGCATCAACAAACACGTCTCCGAGCCCTATGGCACAGGTACCTTCGGGGATGCAGACATTAGGCAATACGGCGAGCGCCCAACAACAACCATCTACGTCTGTGCCACAGCCCGTTTTAACACAAGTACCATGGGGAATGCAGATGTGTAATATCCCTCCAAACGGCCAACTTCAACTCCCCACAACCACACCGCCGCCCAACTCAGCCCAGGTGCCGTCGGGTATCCAGACTTTCGGCATTACGACGAGCGTCCAGCAACAACCACTTACGACTGGGCTGCCACCTTCTCCGACACAAATGCCATGGGAAATTCGGATGGGTAATACCCTTCCGAGTGGCCAACTTCAACCAACCTCAATCACACCGCCGAATAATTTGGTGCAGGTACCGTCGGGAACACCGACGTTAGGAATTATGACGAGCGCCCAACAACAACAATCTACGTCTGTGCCAACGCCCTTTCCGACACAATTACCATGGGGAATCCAGACGTGTATTATCCCTCCAAACGGCCAACTTCAACCGACCACAACCGCACCACCGCCCAACTCGGCACAGATGTTGTCAGGAATCCAGACGTCCGGCATTACGACGAGCGCCCAGCAACAACCACTTACGACACGGCTGCCACCTTCTCCGACACAAGTACCGTGGGAAATCCAGATGCGTAATTTCCTTCCGAGCGGCCAACTTCAACCACCCACAACCGCACCGCCGACCAATTCGGCACAGTTACCGTCGGGCGTCCAGATGCACAGCCTTCTACAAGACACCCAAAATCAGACATTCGCGGCTGTGGCTCCATCGTCTACAGCGCAGGTACCATTTCACACGCAGATGTACGGCCAGCCACCGAGCAGCCAACTTCAGCCTTCCATGGTGCCGGTTCCATCCCTTCAGACGCAGGTGCCGCCGGCTGTTCAGATGCGCGAAGTACCCACACCCGGCCAGCTTCAACCAGCCAATGGTGTGGCAACGTCGCCACAGGCACAACCACCTGTGGATGCACATAGGTACAACCTTTCAGCAAGCTGTCAGCTTCAACCTTTGAAGGCCGAGGCAACGTCCCCTGTAACGCAAGCATCGTCGGGCCTTCAGATGTCAGAGGGTATCGTCAACGGCCAGCCTCAATTTCACACAGCTACGGCACCGATAGGCTCTGTGGCACAAATGCCACCTAGCGTTCAGACGTACAATCTTCCTGCGAGCGCATATTTTCAACCTTCCACAGCTATGGCCCCCTTGACACAGCTAACGCCAGGCATACAAATCCAGGGCGCTCCTTCTAGCAACCAGCCGCATCCTTTGTGTGTTCAACCACCACAGGGTGCCCAAGCGCAGGATGTTGGGCACAGCGTCCAGTCCCAACTCTCCCCAGGTTTGGTAGCCACTGCCATGGCACAGGAGTCACCGAAAGTTCACTTTTACGACGTTCCAGCCACTGGCCAGCCCCAATTTTCAGTGGCTCACGTGCCGCCCTCGATCACACAGGCTTCGTCGCAAGGTCCGGCGTACGGCGCTGCTGCGAGTGGTCAACCTTCTTGTATGACAGCCGAGGTCAAGCCTCCTCTGTCAGAGCTGTCGTCCGGTACGTCATCTGTGCAGGCCTGTAAAGTGTGCTCAACAGCCCATGCCCCGGGTCCAGCGGCAGCGCTGTCACTGACAGTACCTTGTCCCTTAGGCGGTTCCATGTCCGTCGCGAACGCCACGATGACAGCGCCGACAGCAGACCCCGTTAGCCAAGCACCACCATTGCCCGTACGCACACCGTCTGAAAGGTTGAAGTGGGTTGATGAACTGGACAAGGTGCAGCAGCTGCGGCTGGCATCGTAGCACTTGTCCTTTACTGGTTTTTACCTGTTGGACGCTTGAATATTGCTCGAGGTGTGCAAGTGATCATTGAACGCCTCACTACATTCGTTTGACTCAAGGGTGAAGCACGCATGTAGCATGATTGATCTAGCGTCGGTGTGCGCTTCAGTCAGTTATTGTAACTGTATGTTTAAATCCGATGGGCACAGTCTATTTCACGGTTTATTTGATCCAATATACCGTGAACTACAGTGGCGCATGTGCCAAATTTCGATACTAGGGCGAGCCAATGTACTTCCATATTTTCTTGGCGGTGCACCAAATTGCTTGTCAGGTTTTCTTGCAAAGATTGTTTTTGCAGGGAGTTTTTGGCAAAACGAGTGAAATCGTCGATGCGTTCACATGGCGAACATTCTTTCTACGGCGGAAGATACACATACCGCACATTCCAGCCTTGGTGAGAGAGTTCACATGTGTTCTGTCGATATGTCGCCGCGAAGAAACAGTGGCCATGTCTACAGTTGACGCACACGTTGCCCGTGTGTGTTTTAGTCATTATGCATCCACTAGCATGTTTACTGTTTTATGTTATGCAGTTTTATGGCACTATGTATACGGCTAGGGACAGCATTCGTACTTGTAATGGTAGAGACAAGCGCCAATGTACAAAATGGACATTATCAATCAAAGCGTAATAACTACAGTCCGGTAGTTTCGCGAGAGGTAGCAGCGTCACCTTTCGCAAAATTGGGAGTGTCTGCAGTTGTGACATTAGACGATGCCTTAACGTTGCTTTGAAAGAAGAAAACAGTTGTCAAAACTGATATGATATTGCGCAGCCGAAACACTATTTCTACATTCAAACGAAATTTCAGCAAAAAGGACGAAGTAATTGTGGCGGTGAACATATTCACACACGAACAAATAAATTTGGTAACATATTTTCACACGGCAATATTAAAGTGTATGAAGACGCACGTATTTTCGGGGAAGTGAAAAAGAAAATATGATTCCGCTTATTCAATAAACGCCGATCTTAATCTATAACCCTGATCTACTGACCAAAGATCCGCGTCTCTTTATGATTAGATCATGCATTCGTTTCTATTAGTTATCTCCAGAGTAACTACATCTTTGTGTAACCATCAAGGCGGTTCGGTAAGGTACGATGGGTACCAGATGATCGAAAACGCACCATTGCGCATTTGCTTCTCGGAAAGATCTCAACAAAGTAGTTGCACCCATGCATTTTTGCGTGTAAGAAAGAGAGATTGATTCTACTGACTCGTCGCAGAGAAGGAAATAGCACGCTGTATATACTCCGGTGTGGCCTGTTGAGATCATTATCGCAGCTCTGCTGGGTAGCTGAAACCTATCGAGGGGTTGCCCATGAGCTATCTGATTCATTTCTACTTCGTTTAAACAGCGTTATGCAATAAGAGCATAACGAATGATGTCTTCTGCCGCATTGTAATGCTCGCTATTTTCGTGATGTTCTTGTGACATTCGGCTGTTTGAAGCAAGTCGATGAAACTGCTCTCGAGGGTGCAGATATGTGTGCGTGCTAGCGAAGCTGCATGCCTTCTGAAGCTAATTATGCGGCTCATAAAGAGCGGCACAGGCATAGCTAACAATGAGGATGTTGTCGATGTATGCGAAACAGCAGCTCAAACCACGGAGAACCTGATCGAAAAATCGTTGAAACGTTCGTGCGGCGTTTCGCAGACCGAATGACATCTGGAGGTATTCAAGCATGCCAAAAGGTGGTATTATGGCTGTCTTCGGTACATCCGAAGGCTCCACAGTTGCATAGCGTGGAGCAAGACGCCACCATGAGCACCTTAGTCACTGCACTGTTCAGGGTGTGGACAAAAGCGTTGTCTGCAGCAGCGTCTGCCATTCCAGCGCCCATTGCTTGCGGGTGTGCAGCCAGATGCTGGCATTTATGAGAAAGCCTTAGAAAAAGGGCACCCAAAATTAGAGGACCTTGTTGGCCAGCAGTACAAAATAATGCAAAGGAAGTAAAAAATGATACAGAAGGCGCACAAATGTGTTTGGGTTTTAGAGTACAGAACTCTGCTTGAGGGCTTAATTTATAAAGAACCTATAACCCAGTTCTAGTTAAAAAAACGCAGTTTTAATATAAAGGCGAAGCATCGATTGCGATAGCAAATTAGTAGACAGCTGTACGAAGTAAGGACATTCGTTTTATCGGCGCTATAAACTCGTAAACATTCGCTTACTAACTGAATAGGCAAGCACGGTTTCAGGCGCGCACAAGCAAGCAAACACATCTCATTCGATGAGCTTCGACACCCGCTGTCAAAACGCTGGCGTGAGGAAGCGCGGCGGCAGCAAGCAGGGAGCGATTTGAGCTTCGTGCTGCCTTTTGCTTCAACGCGAACTAAGCTGCGAGAACACAGCGCACGCGAAGCTATGAGCCCTCGGCGCACCTAGACTCTGTACTCATGGTAGATCGCCTTCAAGATAGGGCCCGCGCGGCCGCGCGGTTGACTGTGCAAGGCAATTGAGGGCCTACTTGCGCACGGGCTATGTTATAATGATCTGCCATGCCTCAACGACAAGGCAGACCTGTGGCAGGTAGCAAAATCGTATATATAGTCCTTGAGATGGCTTACGCCTGGCGGCCATTATATGCACGAGAAATCGAAGTGCATATATGACTAATTACGAAAATTCACTAAATAGGCTTTTATCTAATGACCGTACGGTATAACTTGAAGTTTACGGCAGGTTTGTAGCATACTTACTAGAAACATGTCAATTGGTCGTGCAGCAAAGGAAATCACTTTAAGAAAATAGTACGTTGTTGCACCCTTCTCTCGAACAGCTAATCCAGTGTCTGGATGCAGCCCCTCACATGAGCCAGCAGTACCACCGGCGGTTGAGTGAAACCGTTGCGGGCGCGTAGTAGCATCTTCAATATAAAGAAGCCAAACATCACACCCCAGGTTGGGGGGACAGCGTCGTATCTCCGTAATGTTTCAACCCATGGCCTTTCGGCATTCACAGTATTCACATGTAGATATCACACTGCGCGACTATGAAACTGGTACTCGCTTGTGGGCTACGAGCAGGTGATATAGTTAAGATCTTCGCATTTATCTGTCGTTTGCATTGACAACATAACTAAATGAAAACGTAAATGAAACGGTATCAGGTGCAGAAGAAAGAAGATGTCTGAAACAATTGTTGAGCTTAATGTTGAACAACCAACTGTCACTGCGGCGATCTCTGATATCAGTAAAATGGTTGAAGAAGTTGAAAACCAGGCAGCGAACATCGGTCGCTCGCCGGGCGAGGTAAATGAGTTACTAGAAGCAGTGCAAAATATTGCGAAAGGGTCACATGACCTGCGCTAAAGGTTTGATGATGCGGAAGAACGCTGCTGCCACGAGAATCTCGTCTTTTACGCAATATAGGACGTCGCCTCCTCAGAGGACGCCTGGTAGTCTTAGAAAAAAGTGATGGAAATCGTTTAAGATACGCTAAATGTCAAAAATCACCGCCCAAGCACTCCGTACTGATGGTTAACCAGAGAAGCCGAAACGTGCGGCCCCGGCGTTTATCACTGGGTTGATCCCGACGGTACATTAAAATCTTTCTCAATTATTGGTTACGTCTTCGGTGTTTCTTAATGAAGTTACACCCACGTTTGACTGCGAAGGAGAAAACGACGTCACTGACGGTGACGTCGTTTTCGTCGAATTGCAACGTCACTGATGGTGAGATGACGGTCACTGACGGTGACGTCGAATCGTAAGCGGCAGTCCGCCGTTGTCGGACTGCCGCTTGCGATTCTTAAAAATTAAGTTGCGTCTAAATTAAATTTGTCCGTCACGTAAGACAATGAAAGGATCATACCCCCCTAAGCAGTGGCTCATACCCCCGTAAACACGGCCTTCCCATTACGACGACATGAATTCAAGTGAAATTCTACACGGGAATGACGAGCGGCAGCGGTGCCAGCTGTGGAAGAGGACGACGAGGACGAATGCGGGAGCAGTGGCACGAGCGCGATCGCGTGGTTGTGCCAAGGGGCGCCAACGAGACAGCTGGGGATGTAGACGACGGCGCTCGAGCCATTGCTGATGATGATAGTTTCTGCGTATAGGCGACATACGCACGAATCGGCTAGCGATAGACAGCTTCGCTGTAATATAACCAGAGACAACATTACAAGAGCACACAGGATAAGACGTTTTTGCGCTGGGATGGTTTGCCCCTCGCTCGTTAAGTTTGCCATCTGTAAACCAAAGGAACAAATCCTTCTGAAACGTTCCGTGTTCAAAGAAAGTTGTTTGACCATGAGTGAAGATTTATTCTCTAGAACGCGCCATGATCAGAAAAAAAAAACGGTTTGAATTCGGCCAAAGGCTTCATGTTCCTTTTCAGTTACGCTAAAAAAAAAAAAAACTAAAACATTTTTGTTCAAAGTAAATCTTACTACAATGCGGATAATGATTCTGTTCGTGAGATCGGCTCTTCAAGTAACCATGAAAGCGAACAGCGTACTATTTCTCTTCGATCGGGGCGTGTGGTACAGGGAAGCGAAAGAGGTTGTGGCTCAAAGAAAGCGTACAAGACTGACCTATCTGTACTATTTTCTAGCATACGTTGTCTAATGCCCAAAAGAGACAACTTATGTAGTCTAATTGATTTTGCTTCTTTCGGGGGTTTTACGTGCCAAAAGTCTAATTGATGACTGTAATGCTGATATCATAGCCATTACAGAAACGCAATTGTCCGGCAAGGTTTCCAACACAGAATTGCTACACTGCCATAAAAAATAACAAATCTATTGCAGCGACCGCAATAATACCATTGGTGGTTGTGTACTATTCGCAATTAATGAAAACATCTGTTCGTTTTGGGTGCTATTACCAGCGAACTGGAAGCATTGTGGTGTTGTTTGAATACGAACTTTAAAAAAGATGATTACCGGTGGTTGTTACCGCTCGCCATCGAGCTGTGCAGCATTGAGTGAAAGTCTTCATGACTGTTTAAACCAGATTGCTGTATGGTATCCTGGTGCTGAAATTCTTCTTATGTGTGATTTTAACTTTCCTGACATTTGCTGGTCTAGTAGGTACCTATTTCCAAATCCCTCATAAAACGTGTGTGATAATTTTATTATTCGCGGTAGGAGGGACCCTCCAAGCAAATTTTCGCCGTAGTCGTCGCCGGTAGGTTTCCTACAACATACCTAAATATATGGTATATACCATGCCATGCTATATGAGATGTGGCATATGCGGGTGATATTGCCACACCATTATAACGCTGAAATTGCTTATACCAGGTCTTACATCCTTGACAAAATTATTCCTCAGAATTTTGATAATGGCAGCCCACAACTACATGTCATGAAAGAAAACATCAACAGCGCATGCCTTTTAGCTTAAATCTTCTCAGACTTAATTATTAAAAGTGCGAAACATTAAAAATGTGAAACATTACCAGAGCTCAAACCTGAAAATTATGTAATTTTATTCGCGCGGCTGTGCACTCCCAGGAAAGAGGTTTGAAACATACCAGATACGGAAAAGTGGTGGTAATGTGGCTAAGAATGACGCCGCCTTTAATTAATAAACATAAATGACATCGTCCAATGGCAGGCATCAAAGCGAGGACGCCTTGCACAACAGCTCGTCTTTTCTTAGACGGATTACGTTTACTTCAATTCATGCTGCCACTACAGCTACGAGTCTTATACTTCGTGTAATATTCTAACATGTTGCTATCGCATTCATTGCTTCGCCCTTACGGCGAAACCGTGACAATTTTCTTGCTACAACACCAATCGACATGTTTATATTGAGGATATGCTACAAAGCTCGAGTGAATTTCAACATGTGGCGTACGATAATTAGAAAAACTTAACTAGCGAGTTTTAGTAATTAGTCAAATATGCACTTCAATTTCTCGTGCATATAATGTCCGTCTCTTTCCGCAATACAGCGCAAGGACTACAATTCTGTTACCTGCCATAGGTGCGCCTTGTTGTCGAGGCACGGCAGATCATTATTACATCGCTTGTGCGCAAGTAGGCTCTGAATTGCCTTGCAGAAAGAGGAACTGTAATGACTAAACAGTCTCGCGAGCTCTCACACGTGTAACCTTTCAACGTTGTCGTCGAACACCACCGCCGTCAATCTTACATTCACGTCACACAGGAAAATATGGTGTCACATTGAGAGAGTGCACTTTGTCGTTAATGTTATTCGCAGACTGTCACACCTAAAGGTTTAGTGACGCTCGCTGTAGAACGCACTCACCAACGAATGCATTCGTCGCATTCACTGGATAGCAGTGCCCGAATAAGTATTTTCCAAAATGAACAAGAAATATATACTCACTGCAAGGTCCACCCTAATTGTGAAACCACTTTTTCTGTGTTTGTGCATGTGTTGGTATGTGTGTAATTTCAGATACATTTAGCGTCCCCGCTTATGAAAACCGCCATACTTCCTTTAACAACGAAAGCCATCCCGTTTTTATATCGGCACAAATGTTACGACATTCTCTGCACTTCCAAACGCGTAGCGCGTTGGTCGTCTTTTGAATACAACGTCGTCCTGGTCTTTGCTATATAGTGACGATTAATCGTATTTATGTTATTGTGCGAACATCGGATAATATCGAAATTCAGAGACAGAGGAAAGGCAGCGAGGTTAACCGTATTGGTTGGCTACTCCACACGTGGATTGCGGGTAAGTAGGTTAGGAAGAAAGAAATTATGTATACTGTATGTGTTATTTTTAACACATACAGTATGCATTGTGGCGGCTCATTCACCCGTCCGCATTGCTATGAGTCCCGAAAGGTGCTTTTCTTTCCTAAGTGCCAAATTGACACTTACGGTGGGAAAGTGCATCCGCTCAAGGTATGACCAAACTTGCTCATCTGACATGGTTGCGGACTAAAGAAATAGCGTGAGACTTATTCCACGAATAAATCGCGATGTCCTTCATGGTGAAATTTTCAACGTTGAGCCACTTACGGAACGTTAATCGAAGCGGCTGATCTTTTGCGTGGTTATCGCAGGATATAAACGAAAGTTTACGCTTTATTATTAGGAGTTCGTCGACAAGGATAGGGAAACATGAGGCTCGGTTTTCATGAACAGCGAGCACCTAAGCCTTGCTTCGAGTGTTAACTACGCCCCTATCAGGTCAGTCGTAACTCACTACGCATGAAATAAAACACGTTATTGCTTATAACAATGGAATCTGTAGTTTCGCTTACTGCTGAGATGCGAAATAAGCAGGGAATGTTCCAGTCGCATTCAGTACATAGCGTGGAGACGCAATTTAGAGTGGTATAGTCTGCGAAATATGAAGCCGTTATTTTTGTTTTTCTGAAAAGGTTCAGCGAATACGCGCTGCAGTACATACGAAGTGACCGAGCATATTGTCATGGTACTATTCTTCAACAGGAGCGTCGAAGAAGAAGACGCTGATGATCTGGCGCGCGCTCTCGACCATATGGTTGAACGCTTGATCGGCTTGTAAATACACTGTAAATACATTTTCCTGTTGTGTTCGCGTCCACGTAACATCGTTGTGGAGGTGCTGGATGTATAACGCAAGACGGAGCTCCACAGCGGCCGCCTAGTCGCCACTCTAGGCATGTCTACCGGCGGTGAAACTGCGTCAGCGGCGGCCGCCTTGCCAGCCATCTCCTTTCCCCAGCCGAACAGAACAACTCTATCACGGAACGGGAGTGTCTTGCTCTCGTTTGGGTGGTGGACAAATTCCGCCCCTACTTACAGCCTACTTACAGCCCCTGCTTACTAGACGCGCTCCTACTTACAGACAGCATTTCAGGTCACCAAGCACTTTGCTGGCTTTTGTCCCTTAAGGATCCCACTGGGCGTCTTGGTCGCTGGGCAATCCGGTTTCAAGAATACACCTACTCTGTTTCTTATAAATCTGGCCGATTGCACCGGGACGCCGACTGTTTGTCCCCCCATCCCGTCGATCCGCCTGAAGCCTCCGATGACGCGCCTGCATGTGTACTCTCGCTCTTCGCTTGATGCCACATCCGTGATGAACAGCTGCGTGATCCCATCTTACGTGAGCTTATTCAGAAAATGGATTCCGCAGCGCCCGAGCTGTCCCTTCGCCTCTTCGAGCTGATATCGCTACAACGTCCACCCGGACGAAGGCGAAGTGTTGCTCGTCGTTCCTACGCATCTGCGCTTGAGCGTTCTCGGCCAGCCACATGACGCCCAGACCAATGGCGACTTTGGAGTTTCCCGGACCGCTTTCGGCGGTGCTTCTTTTGGCCCGGTCTTGACCGCTCAGTTCGTCGCTACGTCGCTGCTTGTGAGCCCTGCCAACACTAAAAGAAACCACCTACGCCTCCTGCAGGCCCCATTCAGCCCCTTGACGTCCCATCTGACCCCTTCTTCCGAGTTGGCCTTGACCTTCTCGGTTCTTTCCCTGCCTCTACTACTGGAAACAAATGAATTGCCGTTGCTACAGACCACACCACCCGACACGCAATTACAGGTGCTCTCCCTAGCAGTTGCGCTATGGTCGTCGCTGATTTCCGGCTACATGACGTCATCTTGCATCGTGGAACCCCTTGTCAACTCCTCACCGACCGTGGCCGCTACTTTCTCCCCAGAGTTATCGATGACCTGCTTCGATCCTTTGCGACAAAACAAATTTACGACGGCTTACCACCCGTAAACCAACGGCTTGATTGAGCACCCGGTTTTTGCGCTCGCTCTCTTAACCACTGCTCGGCGCACAACTTGCGGACGGCGGGGCGACCGAAAACTTAATTGAAAATGGTCTTGAACGCTGACTAGGACTGAAAGTCGGCTTCGTGATTTTTGTACCACAGGTGAGCCACCCCCGCAAGGTAGAAGAAGACGTTATTTAACTTGGAGGTATCGTCCCATCGATTGCACAAGCTCACCCATTCGTATGAAAACAGCCAGTCATTGACGTCATGCTCATCAGTTCCGCCGAACACCGCTGGATCTCTCTGCCGAAGAGCGCCGGGGCAGGCCACGGTTGGTGTCGGCGACGTCTGCTGGAGTCAGGCATGACTGATCGCAGAGTCCGAGACCGGAGTTCAAGGATCTAGATGTTCTTACCTAGCAACTCCACCAATTGTAAAGGGGCGTAATGAACAGTTCAACTGGTAGCGTGAAGGGTTACCGAGAAGCCAGGCAACGCAGAGCAGGAACAGGTGGTTGCCCGAGCGACTCACACTCGTGCCAAGCGTTGGTGATCGGGCTGGCTTAGTGGTTGCACTGCAGGCATCCAATATACGAACTGGATGGCCTTGTCCATGTGCTCTTCTTCTTCATTAAAGTTGAATGATCTTGTTGATAAACTAATAGCAGATTTCAAATCGTCGTGTAAGCATCGACCACGCTACAAGTTAGCCACTTGAATTGGCCGATATGCACAGCCCCTTCAAGCGATGTTTAAAAATACATATAAAAGGACACATATTACAGGTACAACCAGTCCTTAAAGTTACATTCAATTATTGGGTTTTGACGCGCCAATACCACGATCTGATTATGAGGTACGCCGTAGTGGGGGACCCCCTGAGGTTCTCTAACGTGCACCTAAATCTAAGTACACGGGTGATTTCGCATTTCGACCGCATTGAAATGCGGCCGCCGTGGCCGGGATTTGATCCCGCGACCTCGTGCTTAGCAGCCCATCACCACAGCCACTAAGCAACCGCGGCGGGTAACCAGTCCTTCATAATACAAAGTAGACCATTCATCATGCTTATCTTGCGCAGAGCAAAGTACCCAGCTGAGTTTCTCCTTCAATCATCGCGACTTGCCTCAAATCTGTTCTCTCTAAAGTGCAGCTGCTGGTTGGTTCAGGTTTGTTCAATTATTTATAGAATATGGAGTGTCGATTACTATAGAATTAGGGGTGTTCTAATAGCAAAAATTAATAATGGAATCAAACATGAATATTCGAGAGAAAGGGCCTTCGAATATCGAATCCAATACCGAATATGTTCTCAGAAAGCGAAATACAAAGGATAAGTCGAGTTCGTTGGGTTAAAAAAGGGAGCTTATTTACAATATGTGATACATGCATTGCCGTTAACTACTGGATGCCTGGTCAAGCGAGGTGATTACAAATACGAAGCAAATAAAGGTAATCTTATCAGGTATGTCGTGATCGCAGTAATGAAGCAAAGCAACAACACAGCTGGTCACCAGATGCCCGTAGAATGTTGTATCTATTGAAAACGCTAAGTAAATTCTATAGCACTGCACATTGTTTGGAAGGGATGTAAACATACTGACAATGGCCCTACAAAGAACGATTAAACCTATAGAGACCATGTGCCGCAGCTTAGGGGTCTAGGGGTCTAAGCAGAGTAACCAAGAAAACACGAACGTTTATTACGGGTAGCGCGTGCAATATATATCACACGGCAAGAAAGACGTAAAGAGACAGAAAGAGGCTCACGTGAGGGAACAAAGTGATAACCGCAGGTGTGCACCAAATTCATCGGCACTTGCGGTGCATGACGATATAAGAGTCTCCTCTTCTCTTAAAGTGAGAACCTGTCAGGGGGACGTCTCGAACGGGTCGACCTTCGTAGTCCCATGGTTGTGGCCCCATCCGTCATACCCGCACCAGCGGTCTTGTGAACGGCTCTGTCGCCTCTGGCTGAGAGACGCGGCTGGACTTGCTCCGAGTCCTGCGCCACAACACGCGGTTACACTTGGTCCAAGTGTCGTCGCATGAGTTGGCCCTCCGGTCCCTGGTAGGGTAACCACACGCGACCCCTCTGTGGTTTGGACTTGTGCTTGATTCCATAGGTCTCCGAGACAACCGTAGTTTCGCATCAAAATTGGTTCATCCTTCTGCAAGAAATCATTGGCAAAGGGGTAAATGTCGGGCTATGTTTCTGACGGAAACAAGTTGTCTAATCGGGAGCGTAACTCACGCCCCATCAACAGCATAGCCGGCGTTTTTCCACCCGACAGCGGCGTTCGTCGGTAGTTGTGCAAGATCCTGGCCAACCGCGTTTGCATTGATCCTTGCCTGTTTTTCTGCAGGCTTTGTTTCATGGTACGCACCATTCATTCCGCCAACCCATTCGATTGAGGGTGATATGGTGCAGAACGAACGTGCTTTATTTCATTTACCGCAGTGAAAGTCTGTAATTTCCGGCTTGAAAACTGTGGCCCATTATCTGTGAGGATTGCGCGCGGCAACCCAAAAGTGCTAAGGAGGGTACGCAGGGCATCTACGGTCGTCCCAGCCATGGAAGTTCTCAAAGGCACAGTTTCCATGCACTTATACTGTGGGAATCGACCACAATTAACAGCATATAGCCATCCACCGGACCCGCAAAATAAATGTGCAGACGAGACCACGGCTGCCTGGTTTCCGGCAATGGAACTGGTACCTGACGTGGAGGCATCGAGGCAGCTTGAACACAAAAGTACCACGTCTTACCGAGCTGCTCAATCTCTTTATCAATGCCGGGATACCAAAGCAGCGAGGCCGCTATTCTCTTCATCGCGGTGATTCGTTGATGCGCCTCATGAATAAGCTGCAACACTGCGTTCCTGGCTGCTTTAGACATGACGGCTCGGTGGCACCAAAACACCAGGCCTTCTCTCACAGTTAGCTCGTCCTTCCGGACTAGATAAGGCTTCAGAGTTACTTGTTTCGCGTTTAAATGCCACGGCCAGCCTTCCGGCACCCACGTCTGCACCGCAAGTAATTCCTCATCTTCAGCCGTATAGCGGGCCAGTTGTTTGGCTGACAGTACTCTACTCTCCAAAGCGGCGGTGACAAGTACGTAGTCATCAGCGCCATCCTCGTCTCCAGACACTTCCCTAGAAGGCACTGCCCGTGGCAGGCGGCTGAGTGCGTCCACCGGAACATTCGCCTTGCCGTCCATTAACTTGACGATGTAGGAGTAGGTGCTCAGCTGGAGGGCCCACCATTGTATCCGGGCGGCCGAAACAAAGATTGTTTCGTAGGCTGCTTAAAGGCGAGACATCGTTATTGAACGACTGGAAATAATCACTGAAATAAATTATTGGGTCGTTAAAATTATACAGATGTAAATCATATCTTGGAATCAATATGAAGCGAAAGTTTTCGCGAAGCGGTTAATCAAATGCTATACATTTGCCCATTTCATTTCTGCGTCTCTGGCCTAAAGGAAACTGGCGTGTGCGCATTTGATCTAGCACATCTGTGCTACGCTATGTGACGAACGCGGCTATCATCTTGTCACGGAGCGGCATATTTTCGAATGGTTTGGATGCTGATTAACGACACGCCGAATTACGGGCGTCAAAAACGTGGGCGCCTGACTGTGCAGCGTATAATTTACTCGACATCGACACGCCGAATTACGGGCGTCAAAAGCGTCGTGGCCATCTCAATTCGAGACGTGACACGCCGATTACGGACCCAGAAGTGTGCGTGTACGTCCGCGTGGTATGCCGGGTTTGACCTTGGCCCTTGACCTTGGGAGAGAGGAGAATCTGCGGTTCTTCATCCATGGTGAGAGAGAGAGAGAGAAATACGTTTATTCAGTCATAAAAAATAGAAAATTGTACTTGTATGAAAAGGCAACCCCAGTGGTTTTTCCGGTGAGGTGCCTAGATTAAGTTAATGGTTTCGCTTCATCCATGGTGAAAGGGGCGCGGCCAAGACTGTTGGGAGCTAGGAGCCGTGAATTTGGAGAACTCTACATACCGGCAGTTTCCCTAGATAGGGAACTAGCGAAAGGAGAGGCTGTTAAAGCGCAGGTTTTGGGCCCTGCTGGGCAGTCTAGAAGCTTATCCTGTAATCTGCGGAGAAGTAGTCAAGGAGCTAGCGCCGTCCAGTATCGCCTGGGCCGCCTAGCCGCGTCGGAACTCCAAGTAACTAGTAATACGCAGACGACATCTGTGTCTGGACTTCGGCAGTCACACGTCCACAGATACGTGCGCGGCTTCAAAGAGCAGCAACTTTGACAGCGAGCTACTTGTGTAAACAAGGTCTCAGCATATCACCAGAAAAATGTGCACTAGTGGCATTTACTCGCAAACCAATGACGCCTTATGTCATCTCAATCAATGGGCGGACCATTTCCTATGTCAGAACCCACAGGTTTCTTGGCGTAATCAGTGACCGAGACCTCTGTTGGAGCCCGCACGTGGCCTACATGAAACGGCGCCTGACAGCAATTTCCCAGTTGTTTAAATACTTGACAGGAAAGACGTGGGGGATGTCAGTAGACGCAATGATGAAACTCTACAGAGCTCTCTTTCTCGGTTTTTTAAGATATAGTCTACCTGTACTGAACAACACTTGCAAGACAAATATTCGTGTTCTGCAGGCAGAACAAGCTCAAGCACTCCGAGTTTGCCTTGGTTTACCCAGGTGCACGTCAACAGAGGCAACTATTGCGATTGCCGGGGACCATCCGATGCAAACTCACATTACGGTGGAAGCCCTGAGAACGCACATCAGACATTTTGCACGTACCTCCTATCACCACCTTGCAACACTACCTTCAGACAGGCGCCAAGCATCGTTCTCCAAAACTATCATCAAGTACAACGACAAACTTCCCTCGGGCTTCACCGCTGCATTTAAACCATCGATGCCCCCTTGGTGTCTTATTAGCCCCACAGTACATCTCAGTGTACTAGGAATCAAGAAAAAATCTGAGCTATCGTCACCTGTGCTGAAACAACTATCTCTGCTTATTCTACACGAGAGGTATGCGGACAGTGTAAATATTTACACTGATGGTTCCACAAACCTCCAATGTTCGTCCGGTGCTGTGGTTGTCCCAGCAAGAGCTACTACCATCAGCTTCAGGACTGACCACCCAACGACATCGACATCTGCGGAACTAGCTGCTCTTCGCGCTGCACTTTGTTTCGTCACTCGAAGGCAGCCCTACAATTTGTGCTATCAGCTCTGCATCGCGGGCCATACGAACAGCTCGTATTTGATGTTAGATACCTACTCCATACATCACATGAGAAAGGACACCACGTGGCATTTCAGTGGCTTCCAAGTCACTGCGGTGTCATAGGGAACGAAGACGCCGATAATGCCGCTCGGGCAGTTCTTGACGACACACAGGAAGAGGCCATACCACTCTCACGGTCCGACGCAGCCAGCAGAATTCGAGTGCTTGCACAGGAGATCACGGTCTCTCTATGGTGCACACCAAGCGGCCAGACCAACCGGAGCAATCGTCAATACCACCTGCCCTCTTTGATGCATCTCTGTATGCCAACTGGACTACGCCGAAGAGAGGCCACTATGCATTATTGCTTATGGCTAGGGGTGGCATTCACTAAATCTTATTCATTTCTGATTGGAATGGCCGACAACGCTCTTTGCAATGCCTGTCTTTGCGAGGAGACGCTGGAACACATTCTATGCGACTGTCCTGAATGTAATGTTCAGAGACAGTCCCTGGCGTCCGTTATAGCGCAACTTGACAACAGACCAATGTCAGTTGAAGTGATTCTCACATGTAGTCGACGGAAGACATCGCAGCTGAAGGCGACGGAGGGACTACTTCGGTTTTTAAAAGAAACGGGCTTGGACAAGCGGCTGTGACAGTGATGTCGCGTACCACGCAAGAGTGACGGACTGTGACTGACGATGTGTGTGCTGTGCTGTGTACTCTCTCTCTCTCTCTCCTCCCCATCTTTCATTCCCCCTCATCCCGCTCCCATGCGTAGGGTAGCAAACCGGTTGTGCTGAACTGGTTAACCTCCCTGCCTTTCCTTCTCCACTCTTTCCTTCCTTCCAAGTAACTAGTTGACGTACGAGACGTCAAACCAGCGTCTGCAACGAAGTCCTCGGTAGTCCGCCTCAAGTTAGCTCAACCAGCTTGTGGGAAGTCGTCGGATCTAGACTCCTGGGAAACCCAGCCCAGCAATTCGCATCCACCTCAACAAGATCGGACCACCAGCCTTCTTCGGGAAAGCTCTGTGCACCGACTTCACGGTCTATGGACTTGCTGCTGCTGCCCGGCCATGCGTATGACACCATTTGTTTTCTTTTGAACTTTGATTTCTTTTGAACTTTGCTTTAGTGAAATAGTATTCTTGTGTATTTGATCCTCGCACTGTTTCATTTTTATATCTACTGTTAATTGCTCATATTTATTTGTCTTCATCATTGTGTTATATTAAGTTCTGATGTGTTAGTTTGTCTAGTGTATTTTATTTTATTAATTTGTGTATATTTATCAGCCGATAAATATCTTGTTTTTTTGTTTACTCCCGACTCTGACTCTCTTCACTGTGTTCGCTTGAGTACGGAACGACCAACCAGCTTGTCTACCCCGTCGATCGACTTCGCGCCGACGACGAATCGGGGACAGCTGTGACACATCTCAAAGAACTAGTTTACTTTGGCACGATAGACTTGCGTACGTGTGAGTGTGGCCTAATGGTTAGAGCACCGGGTTGCTGTGCCGGAGAACTGAGGTTGAATCCCAGCACCGGGTTCGTAATTCAATATCTTAAGTATGTGGTATTGCGCAAGGCAGCAACATCACCCCGCAGCCCTAAGGAGCCGTGTTATGGAAACTCTGGGACACAGAGGGAAAAAAATGCAGCGGATACCATCTCATAATGACTGTCGGCGCTAATGCGTTTACCATTGAATCCACACAGGGACACGGCGTATTTCCACCGTCGAATCGAGTTGTGTATGAGGCGTGCACTGCAGCGGGATACCCCTTTCTTAGGGAACTGAGAACACTCGGCGCCATCTAGCTCCGCTGACACGAAGTCTGCATGTGACCTCCGAAATGCATGGCGCGCCGGTGCGTGCGACGGCTGAGAAACGTTCGGCAACTGAGCTCCTCTCTGATGCTTCGTTCTGGACACGCTGGGCCATCTGGTAGCACTGTCGAGAAGTCGGACAGAAAAATTGGAGCTGGGCAGGCCATGTCATGCATAGGATGGATAACCGGTGGACCATTAGAGCTACAGAATGGATGCCAAGAGAAGGGAAGCGCAGTGGAGGACGGCAGACAACTAGGTGGGGTGATGGAGTCTGGAAATTTGCAGGCGCGAGTTGGAATCAGCTAGCACAAGACAGGGGTAATTGGAGATCGCAGGGAGAGCCCTTCGTCCTGCAGTGGACATAAATATAGGCTGCTGCTGCTGATGATGATGATGTACACATTATCATATAGTCAGTGATCCAAGTTGGTCCAATGGTTTGCTTCGAAACCTGTTACCTCAGCAAAGCAGCCCGATGGGCTAACCGTACGTCAACGGACGACCCAGTGACCCAGGTAGGTGGGAAAACGGCTACATATCTTCCGGTGAAGGAACATCGTCTTCGCCGATCGCACGTTGCCACACCTGACACCCGCTGCCGCGTTTTCGCTTCTTATAGCGACACTTTTGACATCTATGGCCTGAATGTCACTCACCGAATAAACATCGGTGATTGTATGACAACACACGTTGGCCTTACCGTGTGTCCGCGTCAGAGCGCGAAATCCTGTAAAAGGAAGTGAACAAGATGCTAGGTAAGGACATCATCGAGCCATCATCCAGTCCAAGGGCATTTGCCGTCGTTTTAGTATAAAAAAAACACCGCATATCCACGGGGTGAATGATGATGAGTGGGCGAAGCTCCGGAGGGAATCATCGGTAAACCGTGAATCTTCCGTGTAATTCGCCCAGTCTCACCGCACTAAATCGAACGATTGACTTCCACCAATGACACGCGCCATATGTGACGTCATTCCTATTTTATAACAGCGCCCTTCATTATAATTGCACCATCTCCCGCTTAAGGGGACGCTAGCACAAACGCGTTAGAAACGCGCAGTACTCTCTAGTAAGGGGGAGAGGCCACAGCGTCTTACGCAGCCATTTACACATGCCGGAACGTGCACCGCGTTTGCCGACGCCATCACATGACTGCTGAGAGAGTATAACTCCCGTATTCATAAACGCTCCTCGACATGAACTTGACTTGCCACCGCCTTCAACGCGTTTCGAACGCGCTGCCCAAGGTGGTGGCAAGTCAAGTTCAAGTCGAGGAGCGTTTATGAATACGGGGGTAAGGCGGAGAGGCCACAGCGTGTTACACCAGCTTCTTACACGGGCCGTAACGCGCTAGCACAAACGCGTTAGAAACGCGGTCTTTCGTTAATGTTGGGTATTTATTGTCATCGTGGTGCGTGTGTCCATGTGCGCTTCGTGGCGTAGTGGTTAGCGCCGCGCGTTCGGAAGCGAGGGGTCCCCTGTTCGATTCCGCGCTACGGACACAACTTTCGGAATTTTTTTTTCATAAAAGTAGACGTGGCTACCTACTAAGGTGGCGACTACTACTACTACTACTACTACTACTAAATGCTACAGAGGAGGGACATACCCACACCCTAAGGAGCTTCGCCCCTAAAAAGTCACAGGCCTTCGCGGCACACGCAGCACAGTCAAAGCGTAAGCTGGTGGAGCGGCTTAAGAGTAGCAATTTCGGCACCACGCACAACAGAGTCTTCGCGGCAAAGTCTCTTCGCCTCGTTTTGACGAGAGCGATCTCAACAGTCTGCCCGGCGTCGACGGCGAGCTGCGGTTTGTAATGCTCTCTGCACAGCAGTCTGTTGAGCCAGATGATGCTTGGTTGTAGCCGCGCACATAGCTCTACAATGCACTTCTTCAGCAGCGGTTCGTACCTTGCGAGAAGACGTCATATAACGTGTACCGAAGAGGTACCGAGAATACGTGGTGCCCATGTCACATCGGGATCGCGTTTATTGGGCGCCTCGTCTGAATCGCATCTCGTCGTCTGCGCTTGTGCATGTGGCTTTTGCAGGCGCCTTAACTAGATGGCGCCACAATACTGGCGGAGCCTCGGGTCATCTGCGCCTGCACGTCTGCCCAGGGCGCGTTTATTCGGCCTTTTTCTGACGCTCATAGCAAGCGCTTGCGTGGCTCAGTGGTAAAGTATCCGACTACCGCGCAGCGGCCCTGGGCTCGATCCCGGCGGAGACCGGGTACTTTTTTCGCATTTCGGGCGATAGCGGTTACGCGGCGACGGTGGACAACAACGCGAACCGAAACGGCTATTAGAATGAGCCCATAACAGCTTCCACTTAAAAAATGGTACGTGGCAGTGGCGCATCGATTATCGCCACCTGAACAAGATGACTATAAAGTACGTGTGCCCTCTTCCTCGTATTGACGTGGTGCCACTTGTGTTTTATGTTCCTCTTATGTTTTATGTGCCACTTATGTTTCTTCTCTGGACCTTCGATGTGGACTCTGGCAATTCACTGTAGACGCTGTGGTTCGTGAGAAGACCACGTTCGTAGCCCCTGACGGCCTTTACCAAATTCAACGTCAGGCATTTCGACCTGTACAACGCGCCAGCAATGTTTCAAACGATGATGGGCACGCTGCTTCATGGATTCAAATGGTCCGCATAATTATGTTAGCAGGGTGACGTAATAGTATTCCCAACCACTTTCCTCCAAGTGCCACCTCGCTTAGCGATATATTACAGTGCTTAGGCGTCTTGTTGACGCGTTAGTTGTCCGACCAGACCGGAGAAAATTCGCAGTCATCAACTTCCCCGTTCCCAGCTATGGCCACGATGGCCGTAGTTTTTGCAAGGCTGTGCTCGAATTTCCGCCTTCTTGTGAAAGACTCTGCGGCCCTGGCCGGCTCAAATTACTGGCCTTCTCAAACAAGAAATCTCGATTTGTTGGGGTCCTATTGGCCCTTTTCTCGGCGTTCCCGTGGGCGCTGCCATGTTTGATCACGTGGTGGCACGTCCATTGCTTACCCAGGGGCGGATCCAGGTTTTTTCTGAGGGGGGGGGGGGGGGTCAGCTTCTGTCAATGATGATGATGATGATAGTAGCCTTTATCATTTACCGAAATTCATCGTTTCTGCTCACGATAAACCCGCGTTTTATAGAGCAACACCTGTAGCCCGCCGTGGTGGCTCAGTCAGTTCAGGCGTTGCGCTGCTGAGCACGAGATCGCGCGATCGAATCCCGGCCGCGGCGGCCGCATTTCGATGTAGG
Source organism: Dermacentor silvarum (assembly GCF_013339745.2). Taxonomy (NCBI): domain Eukaryota; kingdom Metazoa; phylum Arthropoda; class Arachnida; order Ixodida; family Ixodidae; genus Dermacentor; species Dermacentor silvarum. Next base: position 129,923,872 of record NC_051160.1, read on the forward strand.
CGAAATGCAAAAACGCCCGTGTGCTTGCGTTGTAGTGCACGTTAAAGAACCCCAGGTGGTCAAAGTTAATCCGAAGTCTTCCACTACGGCGTGCCTCATAATCAGAACTGGTTTTGGCACGTAAAACCCCAGAAAGAGGAAGAAGCCCTATAGCGAAGCCAGGCATCGGTTTCTCCGAGCTTATCTGAAAAGGACGTTACCCAATACAGCCATGTGCTTGGTGGCTGTGCCTGATAATACAGGTTGTTCAAAACTAAGCTTTATGGTTTTCTTAAAATTAGGCACTGGGAGGCCACCTGTGCAAATAAGTTATGTGGCCAGGGGGGCACAAAGTGAGATGATAATTATCGCTGTGAGCAGCCCAATTAACTAAAGTTGAACAATTATTTTTGTCGACTGCAGTAAATGGGTATGTTTGTATTGAAAACTTAGAGGCAGTCGTGTTTCTACACAGTATCAGTCGGAAGAATTATTATAGCGTGTTCGTGCTTCGAGATATCCGACTCCAAATTTCAATTGTACTGCGCAGAGTTATCGACTCGACACGAGAGCGGTTTATGCTTTGCGTTGCTGTCGAAGGGAGGCATTTTGAACATTTTTAGGGCATTGACATCTTGATGGGTGAAGTTTTGTCATGAGATTTGTGCATGACAACACCAAAGTTAAAGCGGCAGTATGAAATATTCGTTAGCATAGCTAAAGAAGGTTTCTGCTGTTGATGGTGCAGTTGTTGCTTTTTATTTCAATAAAAATTACAATACTTGGAAATCAGCAGTCACTTTATTTGCGTAGCCCGAACAAGGACCATGCCCGGTCGCCTAGTCACCATTACGCGCGCGCACTGCCCTCCGGCTTCTCCGCTCGCGCCATTATCTCGGCATGGCAGCTGCCGCCATCTTTACAGGCTGCGCGGTCGCGTGTTACGACAGCGGTTAGGGGTTCTTCGATTTCTTTTTTATTTCGCCAGCCGTGAGGGGAAGGGGGGCAGTTATTATCTTTGCCAATGCCTCCGCCGCGTTGTCAGACTAAACGCTGCACCCAACAGCCGCATCACATCAGGGAGGAGCTTTGCGCCGATCCTCACACTCTCTCGCATGCGTAATCATGCGAACGACAATTAAAATTTGGAGTGGATATCTCGGAGCATAGACATGCTAGAAGAATTCTTTCAAGTGAAACTGTGCAGAAACACGACTGCCTCTAACTTTTGAATACAAACATACACACTTACTGCAGTCAATAAAAAGTTAATTATTCAATTTTAGTTAATTCGGTTGCTGACAGCGATAATTATCTCACTTTGTGTCCTCCTGGCCACACAACTTATTTGCGCAGGTGGTCTTCACGTGCCTCCCAGTGCCTAATTTTAAGAAAACCATAAAGCTTAATTTTGAGCATCCGGTATATCAGCCTGTATTGTTTGTTAAAATAAAATTTGGGATGGTCTGTCGCAGGTTCGTTATCCATGCGTAACCACGGGTCCGTCTTTGGAGTTCTGTTGGGACACCTTGATTTCCTTAAGAATATTGACACGTATACATCTTTATCTTTCACCGGTGGCCGCTTTCCACCGGCTAACAAATGTTAAACGTTATCGCTCGGCGCAGGACGCGCCTGTGTCGGAGGTTTCTAGAACGTTATCGATGCTTCTTTCCGTTGCCTGTTTTCACAGACGCTTATGTTATCTGATTGTGTGACCAATGCGAATTATCTAGAACTTTCTGGAAGACACTCGGGCATCAGGGATTAATCTGGAACCTTCGATGACTCAGGTATAAAAGCCGACGCGTTTCGCCGCTGATCAGATTCCGACGATCGCCGACTGTGTTCGCCGCTATCGTTGTGCTTCAAGTGTAACTTGCTTTTGTGGGCACAGGTTCGCCCAATAAAGAATCAGTTTCGTCATTCCCAGTTTTACGACTGTTTGCTTCATCGTCACTACTACGTGACATCTGGTGGAGGTGCTTTTATGTCCTTGTACCGGACCCCCCCGTCCAGCCGTGAGCCAAGCCCACACCGTCTAGAAGACGTCGACGCCTACCCCGACCAGCGAGCTAGTCGCAGGCTACTGAACCTGCCACCGGAGTACGAACCCCTACCTGAGAAGACCAAGAGGACAAAAGTCATGACCTCGGCAGCAGCTACCATGACAGCCCCTGTGCCAACATCTGCGGTCGTGATGCAACAATCCAGGGAGCCGCCGACTTTCCGCGGTTCGCCATGTGAAGACGCCGAAAGCTGGCTGGAGGCATACGACCGGGTCGCTACGTTCAACAAGTGGGACTGCGACGAAAAGCTGCGCCATGTTTACTTCTCTCTTGAAGACGGCGCCAGAACCTGGTTCGAGAATAGGGAACGTTCACTAACAACCTGGGACCTCTTCCGAGCCGCCTTCCTGGATACCTTCACGAGCGTCGTCCGTAAAGAAAGAGCTGCAGCCTTGCTGGAAAACCGTGTACAGCTCCCGAATGAGAGCATCGGTATGTACACTGAAGAAATGACTCGATTGTTCCGGCACGCCGATCCAGCTATGCCCGAAGACAAGAAAGTTCGCTTGCTCATGCGGGGAGTTAAGCAGGAGCTATTCGCCGGACTGGTACGGAATCCACCAACAACAGTCCAAGACTTTCTCTCGGAGGCTACGACGATCGAGAAAGCACTGGACATGCGCAACCGGCAATACAATCGCCGTTCGACGCCACACTACGTCGAAGTCCAAGGACTTTCCGACGACCTACGAGACACCATCAGGGCGATAGTACGCGAAGAGCTGCAGAAGTTGCTACCGTCGTCGCAGCCTCAAGTTGCTTCCATCGCCGATATCGTGCGGGAGGAAATCCAGCAATCGCTAGGACTTCCCGAATCGCCGCAACCCGAGCCGGAAGCGCTGACCTACGCCGCCGTCGCCCGTCGTCAAGGCCCCCCTCCGCGCTCGCGCCAGGGCCCCGTAACGCCGCAGTTCCGACGTCCACCACCGCCGCCGCCAGCACGCCCGCCCGTCGCCCAGCGCAGCTACCAGAGGAAGACGGACATTTGGCGCGCCCCCGACCACCGCCCGCTCTGCTATCACTGCGGGGAAGCCGGCCATGTCTACCGCCGATGCCCATACCGCGAGATGGGCCTACGAGGGTTCGCCGTCAACGCGCCGCGTCCAGTGCGGGGTGAACGACCGCGCGACATTGCCGACTACCTCGCCGGAGCCCAGTGGCAACCCCGACGACCCTCACGCTCGCCGTCACCAGGCCGCTACATCTCGCCGCATCGTCATCAGTACACCGGTCCCACCCGGGGCCGATCTCCCAGCCCTTACCGGGGAAACTAAAGGCAGCAACCGATGGAGGTGCGGTTGCTGTACGACGCAATGCCGAAGATCCTCCGCCGACGACGACGACGATTCGAGAATCATTACGACGAGATACCAGCACGCCGCCTAGCAACAGCCTTGACAGCACTTCGCCGCCGCAAGAAGACCGGCCGACGCGACGTAGCAGCAGCGGAGCAAGCCGACGCAGCCGTGATCCGACGCCACGACTTAACCGTAATGCTAGACGACGGTCTACCGACTTAGACGTGCTCATCGACGGTCATAACGTCACCGCTCTCGTCGACACTGGAGCCGACTATTCCGTCTTCAGTGGCGCGTTCGCCGCCAAGTTAAAGAAGGTGAAGACGGCCTGGCAAGGATCTGATATCCGGACAGCTGGAGGCCACCTAATAACGCCGGCTGGAATCTGCACAGCCCGAGTCACGGTAAACAACCGCACTTACCCGGCGAGCTTCGTAATCCTGCAGCACTGCTCCAGGGATGTCATCCTAGGCATGGACTTTCTAAACCAATACGGTGCAGTCATCGACTTAAGATCCAGGTCGATAACGCTTTCAACGCACAACGCGCTACCACCGGATACAAGCATAAGTTACCATGCCTTGAATGTGCTTGAAGAACAAGTCACCATTCCGCCTCGCTCCAGCGTAATGATTTCCGTCGGTACCGAAGTGCCTGCAGACATGGAGGGCATCATCGAGGGCGATCATCACCTACTGCTCGACCGTGAAATTTGCGTCGCTAGAGGCATAGCTGAGCTACGTGCAGGGAAAGCAAGGGTGATGCTCACGAACTTCAGCCCTGAATACAAGCACATTAACAAAGGCACCACGGTCGCCTACATCGACGAAATAGTACAAGCCAGCAGTGCTTTCGCCTTCACGGATTCCAGTGCACCTGCAACGACGACTATAATACCTGAGCCAACTTTCGACGTCAATCAGAACCTTCCCAGGCATAAGAAAGAACAACTAAAAGCTCTGCTCCTGCAATACAAGGACTGCTTCTCGTCGTCGTCAAAAGTTCGACAAACCCCTGTCGCCAAGCACCGCATCATCACCGACGAAAATGTCCGCCCACTCCGTCAGAGCCCGTACCGAGTTTCGGCGCGCGAACGTGAAGCCATAAGGCACCAAGTCGACGAAATGCTACGCGACGACATCATCCAGCCGTCCAAGAGTCCGTGGGCGTCCCCCGTGGTGTTAGTGAAGAAGAAGGATGGAACCCTACGTTTCTGCGTCGATTATCGTCGCCTCAACAAGATCACGAAGAAGGACGTATACCCCCTCCCACGGATTGACGACGCGTTGGATCGACTCTACAACGCAAAGTATTTTTCGTCGGTGGACCTCAAAACCGGCTACTGGCAAATTGAAGTCGACGAGAGGGACCGGGAGAAGACTGCCTTTATAACACCAGACGGACTGTTCCAGTTCAAGGTCATGCCGTTTGGTCTTTGCTCGGCACCTGCGACTTTCCAACGCGTCATGGATACAGTACTGGCAGGCTTGAAATGGCAGACTTGCCTTGTCTATTTGGACGACGTCGTTGTGTTTGCCTCAAGCTTCGAAGAACACCTGCGGCGCCTTGAAACAGTTCTTCAAGCAATCAAAACCTCCGGACTCACGTTAAAGCCAGAGAAGTGCCGCTTCGCATATGAGGAGCTCTTGTTTTTGGGCCACGTAATCAACAAGTCTGGAGTGCGCCCCGACCCTCAGAAAACTGCGGCCATCTCCAACTTTCCTCCGCCCGCTGACAAGAAGGCAGTGCGTAGATTTCTTGGACTGTGCGCCTATTACAGGCGCTTCGTCAATAATTTTTCACGGATCGCTGAGCCACTGACGTATCTCACGAAGGCCGACGTCGAGTTCAAGTGGGAGACGCCGCAAATCGAAGCATTTGAAGAACTGAAGCGACGCCTGCAATCGCCGCCAATACTTGCGCATTTCGACGAAAACGCCGATACTGAAGTCCACACCGACGCAAGCAGCGTAGGACTCGGCGCCGTTCTTGTGCAGAGGACTGACGGACTAGAAAGGGTTGTAAGTTACGCTAGCCGGTCGCTATCGAAGGCGGAATCAAATTATTCCACAACAGAAAAGGAGTGCCTCGCCATCATCTGGGCTACATCAAAGTTTCGCCCCTACCTCTATGGCAGGCCCTTTAAAGTCGTGAGCGACCACCACGCCTTGTGTTGGCTAGCTAACTTGAAGGATCCTTCAGGTCGCCTCGCACGATGGAGTCTGAGACTTCAAGCATTCGACATCACCGTCGTTTACAAGTCCGGGCGAAAGCACTCTGACGCCGACTGCTTGTCTCGCGCCCCCGTCGAACCGCCGCCTCAGGACGACCCGGATGACGACACTTTCTTGGGACCCATCAGTGCCGACGAATTCGCCGAACAACAGCGAGCCGACCCGGAACTAAGGAGCCTTGTAGACTACCTGGAAGGCAAGACCGTCATTGTGCCGAAGGTGTTCAGGCGAGGATTGGCGTCGTTTTTCTTGCAAAACGACATTCTTCTAAAGAAGAACTTCTCGCCTCTCCGAGCCAACTACCTCCTCGTGGTACCCTCAGCATTGCGTCCAGAGGTTCTGCAAGCTCTCCATGACGACCCAACGGCTGGACACCTCGGCTTTTCCCGCACGCTCGCGAGGATACAAGAAAAATACTACTGGCCTCGCCTCTCTGCCGACGTCGCCCATTACGTAAGGACATGCCGAGACTGTCAGCGACGCAAAACACCGCCGACAAGGCCAGCCGGACTTCTACAGCCGATCGAGCCACCTCGCCGACCGTTCCAGCAGATCGGGATGGACTTACTGGGGCCTTTTCCGACGTCGACGTCCGGGAATAAATGGATCGTCGTAGCTACGGACTACCTCACCCGCTACGCCGAAACAAAAGCCTTGCCCAAAGGCAGTGCCGCCGAGGTAGCCCGATTTTTCGTTGAGAACATCCTCCTGCGTCACGGTGCCCCAGAAGTCCTCATCACCGACAGAGGTACGGCATTCACGGCTGAACTAACTCAAGCCATCCTGCGATACAGCCAGACAAGCCATCGCCGCACCACCGCCTACCACCCGCAGACGAATGGCCTCACCGAGCGCCTAAATAAGACCATCGCCGACATGCTGGCAATGTACGTCGACGTCGAACACAAGACGTGGGATGCCATCCTTCCGTACGTGACCTTCGCATACAACACGGCCATGCAAGAAACGACGCACATGGCGCCGTTCAACCTGGTCTACGGAAGGAACCCGGCAACGACGCTTGACGCCATGCTACCGGACGTCACCGACGAAGAAAATCTCGACGTTGCCACCTATTTGCAGCGTGCCGAAGAAGGTCGACATCTCGCCCGCTTGCGCATCAAGAACCAGCAGAGGACCGACAGCCGACACTACAATCTTCGACGACGCAACGTCGAGTACCAGCCCGGCGACCGTGTTTGGGTCTGGACTCCGATACGCCGACGAGGACTTAGCGAGAAACTGTTGCGTCGCTATTTCGGGCCATATAAGATAATCCGACGTATTGGCGCACTGGACTATGAGGTCGTGCCAGACGGCATTTCGCAATCACAGCGGCGCCGGGCACGACCTGAAGTCATCCATGTGGTGCGTCTTAAACCTTTCTACGCCCGCTGACGACATTAGGTACTTTGTTACTTTGTTATTGTTTTTTTGTTGTTTATAACGCATTGTTTTGTTTTCGCTTTCGTGCTTGTAGCATCGGGACGATGCTTTTTAAGGGGAGGGTATTGACACGTATACATCTTTATCTTTCACCGGTGGCCGCTTTCCACCGGCTAACAAATGTTAAACGTTATCGCTCGGCGCAGGACGCGCCTGTGTCGGAGGTTTCTAGAACGTTATCGATGCTTCTTTCCGTTGCCTGTTTTCACAGACGCTTATGTTATCTGATTGTGTGACCAATGCGAATTATCTAGAACTTTCTGGAAGACACTCGGGCATCAGGGATTAATCTGGAACCTTCGATGACTCAGGTATAAAAGCCGACGCGTTTCGCCGCTGATCAGATTCCGACGATCGCCGACTGTGTTCGCCGCTATCGTTGTGCTTCAAGTGTAACTTGCTTTTGTGGGCACAGGTTCGCCCAATAAAGAATCAGTTTCGTCATTCCCAGTTTTACGACTGTTTGCTTCATCGTCACTACTACGTGACAATATTCTTTGTGTTCGGCTGAGACACCTTCGTTTCAACGCGGCAACCACTACGCGCTGGTTGTTTACGATATGCGAATCACCGCGTATGAAGACTCACGACGCCACCTACAAGAAGAACGATGTGGCGTAGTAGCCGTGAGCGCGAGCCAGCGTCTTCATGTTTTGTTTCCCACGCGACGTCATCCTTTTACACAAGGCGCGCATCTGCTCCCGTTTCTCTTACCACGCGACGCCATCCTAGGCCCGCGCGCTGGCGTTGGCCGCTGACGTCACGCTCCCCCACTTCGCAGCCACTGCTCGAGGCTTCGCCCCGCTCCGCGAGAACGCCCACTTATATAAAGGGATCCGGCGGCTTTGAGCTTCCTATACTTAATGTACGCCAATAAAACTGCGAAGTTACAATGAAAAACTTGTAGCGTACGAACGGTACTGTGCTCGTACTGGATATTGTCAACGTGTAACTGTGATCACAATGAGTGCTACAGTTTTTAAAAAAAAGTTGTCTATGCGTAGTTCTTAGTTTAGCTGTTAGTTGTTATTATTTATATATGAACACTTCAGCGAGAGATCTCTTTCATTAAGCAGGTTGGTCGCGGAACCGATGACACCCCAATGCGGAACTAAGTTGATCAGGCGCGAAGGCGCTCGCACGGACATCGGCGTGCTTGGCAAAAGGGACGTCCCCTCGTTCATTCGACGCCACCGACGGGACGAGTAAGGCATGGCCGGCCCCAGGAGGTCCAAGGTGTTCATGAGAAAAATTAACTACGGCAACTTCGGACACCACACCCCTACGGAGTACAACTAAGCTTGTGAGCGAGCTACCTTTACATGGCTGATACCACTGGTACTCACGAAAAATAATTTTGAAGAATGCTGGTGGCCATAATTTTTTTGACAGGGCCATCCCCCTATCAGCGAGGGGGTGATACAGAAATCTGAGGGGGGGGTCAGTACATCCGGACATCCCCCCTGGATCCGCGCCTGGCTTACCTCAGCTGCCTCCGTGTTGACAATAGATGCACATGACGCCCGGTGCGGCAGGAAACCTTTGTTTCCGCAGATATCGTAGAAGCTGACTGGTTGCTCGACACAAGCTTTGACCACAGCTTCAGAGGACATGTAAAAGCGCTTTCGAAGCTCATTACGCTTTATCCAAACGGCGCCAGCAGCGTATATGGTGGTTGTTCTGAAAACGAGACTAAAATGTATTCTAAGCTATCCAAGCTCTCCGCTTAGGAAATGAATCCGGATAAGTGTGTTGCTCTTCGTTCTTTATTTGGCAAATACTTAGAAGCAGTGGCTTGTCACGATTGTGACTCTGAAGTTCGTAGGTGTGGTCATTATCTGATTATTTTCCGCCTAATTGGTCGCGGGTGTGCTCAGTTGCAATCGACCTATGCTTGCTGCACACAAGGCTTGGAACGTAGCTGTTCTGTTCTTTGTAATAGCTTGTAGCAAATATGTAGTATCGCTAGTAACTCGCTCCTGTGGACCATTACGAAACATTCAGCTTCGCGCGACCATTCGTGTGCTGTTGGTGTAGTCTTTGTTACCCATGCTTTGACGCATTGATTCAAGTGTGCACCCATCCACATATTCTTAATACATTGTCGCTAAAGTGTGCTTAAGTTTGCGTGCGAGTTGGGGTAGATGTGTGTAGATAACGTGCGCGTAACTTACCATGCCAGGAAGCGGCGCTAGTCCCTTTGTTATTTAACTAGGGGTACTCACTCTTGCCGACGTTCCGGTGTTGAAGTCTTTGGAAGTTAGCGATACAACGCTGACATGAACGTTTGTGAATTTTAGTGAACGGGGAATTATATTTTTAACTGAGACGGGCCGGCAACAGAGGTTGCCCGTATGTAGCACGGTCCGAGAACTTGGATACATATATTCATTCCATTCCGTACTATGCCAGTCACTATTTTTGCAGTCAACTACTGCAAACACGTCTTCAATCCAGCGCTCCGCATTTTGCAGCATGAATGGAGCACAGTGCGCGAGCGAAAACCCAGTTGCATTTCCGACAGCTAATCGCACGGAAGCAGGGCAGAAGCGGGAAAAAATTTAATTATGGGCTTTTACGTGCCAAAACCACGATCTGATTATGAGACACGCCGTAGTGGGGGACTCCGGAAATTTGGACCACCTGGGGTTCTTTAACGTGCACCTAAAAGCGGCAATGGTTTCGTATTCGTGCGCTTCGCTGAGGCAACGTATGGCGCGCCGCCGAAAGCGCCATCTTGTTTCTAGTGAACAAAGTGCTACGCGAAAAGGGTCAATACAAGCCGACGCATTTTCTCAGCTAATTGCCACTCTAGCTAGTCCACTAATACTCGCCCATTTCGATGCGCCTACAGAAGTGCGCACGGACGTCAGTGGCCATGGCATCAGCGCAGTCTTGGCCCGACAACAGCGAGGCATGAAGTGCGTTATTGCATACACCAGTCGTCTGCTGTCAAAATCAAAACGCAACTACTCTACTTCAGAGCGGGAGTACCTTGCTCTCGTCTGGGTGGTCACAAAATTCCATCCCTACTCGTATGGCTGGACTTCTGGGGTCGTCACTTACCACCACGTCCTCTGTTGGCTTTCTTCACTGAAACATTCCACGCGACGGCTTGGTCGTTGGGCGTTGCGTCTCCATGAATATCGTCACGAAGCGAGGTCGGCGCAACTAGCAGGTATGTAGCTTGCATATGGTCAAAGTTCTTCTTATAAAGGACGCCATCCCGGAAACAAAAGGAGGCTAGCGCGCGCGGGAAACTTCGAGGAAGACTTGACTTGCGCCCTTCCAGGTAGTCAATCAGAGGACTGAGCTCCAAGTCGTCGCGCTGTTGTTGAGCCATGTCTGTTACTGATACGGCAGAAAGAAAACTGTCGTCCTCTTCAAGGTCAGCGGGGGCACTTCCGACTGGTGCACGTGAGAGACAGTCAGCGTCGGTGTGTTTGCGTCCTGACTTGTGAACGATGGTGACGTCAAATTCTTGCAGTCGAAGGCTCCATCGCGCCAGGCGACCTGAGGGATCTTTGAGATTCGCGAGCCAGCAAAGCGAATGGTGGTCGCTGACTACTCTGAATGGGTGACCGTACAAGTATGGCCGAAACTTTGTTATGGCCCAGACAACGGCTAAGCATTCTTTTTCTGTGGCAGAGTAGTTTTTGTCGGCAGCGGATAACGTTCGGCTTGAATAGGCAATCAGACGCTCTATGTCATTTTGCCACTGGACCAAGACAACTCCAAGGCCGAAGTTGCTGGCGTCTGTGTGCAACTCCGTGTCAGCGGTCTCGTCAAAGTGACCGAGTGCAGGTGGGGCCTGGAGAAGGTTTCGGAGGGTATCGAATGCGAGGCACTGATCCTGACCCCAAACAAGCGGGATGCCTTCCTTCGTAAGTTGGTTCAAGGGTTCAGCGATTTTAGACAAATTTTCGACAAAGCGTCGGTAGTACGCACAGAGCCCCAGAAATCGGCGTAGATCGCGCTTATTTGTTGGCACGGGAAATGTGGCGACGACGCTCGTTTTCTCTGGGTCTGGGCGGATGCCGGCATGGCTCACAACGTGACCTAAAAACTTCAGTTCTTCGTATCCAAAATGACATTTTTCGGGTTTTAGAGAAAGTCCAGCTGTTCGAATTGCCTGAAGAACTGTCTGAAGGCGCTGGACGTGCTGTGCAAACGTGTCCGAAAAGACCACCACGTCGTCGAGGTAAACGAGACACGATTGCCATTTCAGCCCAGAGAGAACCGTGTCCATCATTCTTTGAAAAGTAGCTGGCGCTGAGCATAACCCAAAAGGAAGCACCTTGAACTCGTAGAGGCCGTCAGGAGTAATAAAAGCGGTCTTTTCACGATCACGCGCGTCAACGGAGACTTGCCAGTAGCCACTGCGTAAATCCAAGGAAGAAAAGTAGCGAGCGTTGCGTATACGATCCAAGGAGTCATCTATGGTAAACGTTTTTCTTTGTGATCTTATTTAATTTTCGATAATCTACGCAAAAGCGCAAGGTACGATCTTTCTTCTTTACTAACAGAACTGGCGAAGCCCATGGACTGGTCGATGGCTGGATGACGTCATCTTTAAGCATCTGTTGAACTTGATGACGTATAGCGTCTTGTTCCTTTTGCGATACCCTATAGGCATGTTGTCGAACGGGCCTTTCGGTAGGTTCGGTAATGATACGATGCTGGGCAAGCGGCGTCTGGTTAACCTTCGTCGTTGTAGCGAAACAATCTCGAAAAGAATCGAGTACGTCCAGAAGCCTTTCTCGTTGTTCTGATGGTAGGCTCGGGTTCACATCTAGAGTGCCTTGGCAGAATGGTCTCACGGCGAAAGAGCAGCTAATACTGGCGGATCGTTGACGTCTGCAATTTCCGCAAAATATGCAATCGGGGTGCGTCTTGGAAGATGACGATATTCCTCACTGAAGTTCGTCACCAGCAGGTGAGCATGTCTGTTTCGAGGCTGAATAACTCTCCTCTGGCAGCGCTTATTTGTTGTGCAAGGAGGAAAGACAAATTTGCCTCCGCAATTACAGCGTGGGGAACGTCCTGCTCACATTCCACACCGACAAAGAGGCTGCTGCGAGGGGGCAGAGTCACGGATTCATCGGACACACGTAGCACGGTCTTCGGTACTTGGGTGATGTTGTCAGCTTCAGAAGGAAAAGGGTCCTCGAACGACACCAGCAACTCACGTAAGTCAAGGATTGCGCCGTATTCACAAAGAAAGTCCATTCCAAGGATTATTGGGCGCGAGCACACAGGCAATACGAGGAAAGACCCCGTGAACGTCGACGCACGGATTCGAATACGTGCCGTGCACATTCCAGTTGGCATCACCAGATGGCCACCTGCCGTGCGTAACTGGGGCCCTTGCCATGGCGTGGTGACTTTGCTCAATTTAGATGCCAGTGCGCGGCTCATAACTGAATAATCGGCACCGGTGTCGACGAGGGCAGTGACAGCATGATTATCAAAAACTACGGCGATGTCGGCAGAAATAATCTTAGTACTGTCGGAAAATAAAGAAAAATCGGAACGATCGTCGTCGGGTCCTTGCGTCGAGGGAAGTTCTTGGAATGTTCGATGGAAAGCGACTTCACCCACAGAAGTCGCGGTTCCTAGTTTCCCCTGTGGGGACTCGGTGAGCGATTTCTTAGGGGAGCGTAGGACGACGAGGGCAAGCTAGGTGACACGGAGCGGCGAGGGGATGGTGATCGCGATTGGCGGCGATGAGCAGTCGATGGAATTCGCTGGCCCGTCAGATACGCTTCGATTTCGCGGGGACGCTCACCGTAACGTGGGCACCGCGCGCCGGGATGGAAGCCGCGGAGACCTAGCTGGCGGTACTGGCAGTCGCGGTACACGTGACCCGCTTCGCCACAGTGGTAGCATAGCGGACGGTTATCCGACGAGCGCCATACACTTGCCTTAGTTGCGCTCTGTCTTGAGTGGTCAGGTGGTCGATACGTAGGTACGCTCGGGTACCTTGAGCCGGATAGCGGATGCGAAGAGGTGTCCGGGAGCAGATGTGTAGCCTGGTCCACTGTACGCATGATGGGATCTGTAGATGGTGGCGCAGGAGCCCTCAATGGCGCTGCATAGGTTAGCACAGGGACCTCAGGTCTTGGTGGTGCGAGTGGTTGCACCGCCTGTCTGATTTCACTTCGGATGACGTCTGAAAATGCTGTCATGGGTGGTTGGGGTCCCACTGGTGCCACTGCTTGGAGTTGCCACAGTTCGTCACGCACAATGCTTTGTATGAAGTCTGCGAGGGCCTGCTTCTCGCTGTCGAACCCAAGAGAGCACGCAGTAGCCGTGATGTCGTGGCATTCGTACTGTGACGACCGCTGCTGGAGAGTACGCTCCATCGTGGTTGCCTCACTCACGAACTCGGCCACAGTTGTTGGTGGATTGCGTACGAGTCCGGCGAAAAGCTGTTCCTTGACTCCACGCATTAAATGTCGCACCTCCTTTTCCTCGGGCATTGCAGGGTCTGCGCGTCTGAAAAGACGAAGCATGTCCTCGACAAACATCGAGACTCTCTCGTTGGGCCGATGGTTCCTAGAAGAGATGGCTCTCTCCTTTCTTTCGGCGTTGCGGTACGCATCGCGGAGCTGTCGGCTAAACTCGTGCCATGTCGCAAAGGAACCCTCATGGTTCTCATACCATGTCTTCGCAGAGTCTTCTAGCGCGAAGTAAACTCTCCGCAGCTTGCGAACATCATCCCAGTGGTTGATGCTGGCAACCCGATCGAAGTGGTCCAGCCAGTCTTCAACATCTTCAAAAGTGTCTCCGTGGAACGGTCTGGGCGTCTGTGGCGCATGAAAAACATGCGGGAGAGAATACTGGGCATCGTGGGTTTGGCTCGCCTGGTTTGTAGTGGTCGTTGACATTGTTGTTTTCGGGTGGTAGACGAATTCGGGTGGTAGGCCTTGCAGGCCGCGGCTGCTTCTTGCTGTGGGAGCTGTGGCTGTCTGTGAGGTGCTAGCAGTGACGGCGGAAACATGGGAGCGAAGGTGCATTTACCCAGCAGCTCCACCAGTAATGTCGCGCGCGAAACAACAGAGCCAGCCAGAAGTCCACGTCTTTACTGGAACGAGACCAAAAAGAAGAATGTTCTCTTCTTCTACCAACCCCCAAGCGTGTACGTGCCACAGCAGATGGCTCATATGTGAGGGCATGTGCCAATATTCCTACTGAGTTGCGTGAAAGTCTGGCCCAGGTCACCAGGCTAAAGAAGCCTGCATCAACAACGCTTCCCGCAGTTTATGTTCCGCAGTTCACCTGCATGCCATTTTATCAACATTCCTCTAGCGACCTTCAACTACACTTGTAAGGGACAGAAAACATTTTATTTTGTTGTTGTTCGCGTACACGTTCGCCTAAGCACAATTGCTGCAATTTGTATTTTAGCTAAGGAGTTTTACTCATATAAAAAGAAAACTGTAGCTCGATATCGCGCTGAATTTTGCGAAAATTGTTCTTCCTACGAACCAGATAGGTATGGGCAGTATTTCTGAGGCTGGCTATAGTTAAGGAGGGACTATTTCACTAACAAAACTAATTCCACTCCTGCCGCATTAGCTTAGAAAGTACGGCGCTGCGCTGCTGAGCTTGAGCTGGCGGTTTCGATCTCGGTCGCAGAGGCTGCATTTAGATGGGGGCGAAATACAAAAGCACTCGCGTACTTAGATTAAGGTGCACGTTAAAGAAACGCTAGTCGTAAAGAACTCAATCCGGAGCCGTCCACAACGTCGAGCCTAATAATTGAATCGTGATTGTAGCTCGTGAAACCGCCAGAATTAATTACCTCATTCCACCACACGAGTCTAATGGCCGGAGAGCCCTGCTTAACTCACGATAGACATCTGACCCCTTTCGGCCTTCCGAGATTTCGCTTTGTCTCTGCTGCTTTAGAAACGATAACACTGCGGCACCTTCTTATACCGGCCATGGTGTCTCAATGGGTATGGTGTTCTGCTGCTTAACAGGCGGTCGCGGATCCGACTCCCGACCACGGCAGCCGCATTTTGATGGGGATAGAATGCAAAAACGCGCCCGTGCCGTGCTCTCGGCGCACGATAAAGAACGCCGGACGAACAAAAGTATCCTGATGCCACCCTCCTCCCCCCCTCCCCCCCCCCCCCTACGACGTCCCTCATAGCTCGTGTGTTACATGCGGATGTTACACTCTATGAATCAGCACTGGCTGGTCGCTAAGTGTCGCATCTCTGTGCCTACAGTGCTCAAAGCTCGGTAATAGCGCCGCAATTAGGGCGGATCGTTTTCTGTCGTTCCTTTCTAATAAAAAATCGCTCTCATCCGGCTTTCAGCGATTTATCATGAAGCCTCCCCCCTGGCGGAACGTTAGCGATCAGGCCTCATGATGCGAGAACAGCTGTGCAACGGCGCCAGGCTGCACAGACAAAGGAAAGCAAGAATACACATTGCTGAGTGTTTCTCTTTCGTTGTTTTTTTTTCTTTTTCCCAGTTTCCGCTTAAGCATATCCAGCGAATGAGGCCGGAAGCCGACTTTATTAGGCTATAAATTCTCAAAAGTTACTTGCAGTAACATTTTTTTATTACTCGTAAGCAATGCTACCCGACAGAAGAACCATACAAACAGCTCAGAAAGAAGCCCTGCCTATGTTTACAGCAGACAACCAGTGCGCCCGCCCAGCAGACAACCCTAAGAGACATTAGGCAGCGGATCAGAAACATATACCCGAGATGGTTTCTCTGTCAGCACAGCTCGCCCGCTCAAGAACGTCCGTTTAGTCATGGCCGCCACAGACTTTGCGCCTCTGGTGAATAGGGTGGTGGACGACCACGCCGAAGAGCTCTGGGAGCTGAGTCGCTTCCTGTTCGAGAACCCCGAGTTGGCTCTGAAGGAAGTCAAAGCCCACGACAAACTCTGCGAATTCCTGGAAGGGAAAGGCTTTGTCGTGCAGCGAGAGTACTGCTTGAAGACAGCCTTCAGGGCGGAATTTGACGCTCCAGCGGGATGTGATGGTGAGCTGAAAAGTTTCTTGGTGGGCTGCATATTGTTACGTGTGGAAAGACACACACGAAAGAGGCTATTTACAATATATTTACACTGGAACCAAACCACCAGGCCGACACCTTGCTCGCGCCAAAAACCCAGACACGCTTCATCGTCTTTCTCGCGGCGGCTCGTCTCGAGCATCTCTAGATGATATCGTAATACAACCCCCCCCCCCCCCCCCCCCCCCCCCCCCCCGGCAGCAAAAGCGCCGTCACGGTGCTGTTAAATATCCAAGGCGCTTGGAGAGTTGTGGGGTTTGAGTCGGGCGACGTGGACAATATCACTGGTTGTCACAGCGGACGACGTAGTGGGCGTGGCTAGAACTATTTCATAGGTGACATCGGCCACTTGGCGGAGCATGCGATCTGGGCCTGTGTAAAAGGAGAGCAGTTTTTCACGAAGGCCAACTTTACGCGAAGGTGACCAAAGCAACACGAGGGTGCCGGGCGCAAAATGCACATCACGGTGACGGAGATCGTAGCGTTGCTTCTGTTTGTCTTGGGACACTTGCAGACGAGCACGCGCAAGTTGGCGAGCATGGTCAGCACGGGCGATTGCATCACGAGCATAATCGCTAGTTGAAGCTGTGGTGGACGGAAGCACAGTGTCTAGTGGTAACGTCGGTTCTCGGCCATACAAGAGGTAAAACGGGGAAAAGCCAGCAGTTTCAAGACGGGAAGAGTTGTACGCAAAGGTAATGTAAGGTAGAGCCAGGTCCCAGTCACGGTGGTCGGATGAAACATATTTCGATAGCATGTCTGTAAGGGTGCGGTTCAAACGTTCAGTGAGGCCGTCCGTATGTGGGCTACGGTAGGAGGTGGTAATTTTATGCTGGCACGCATGATGTCGTCAATGACTTTTGACAAAAACGTACGGCCACGGTCGGTGATCATTTGACGCGGAGCACCATGCACCAAAATGATATCGTGTAGGAGGAAGTCCGCAACATCAGTAGCGCAACTCGTCGGAAGAGCGCATGTTATGGAGTAGCGGGTCACGTAGTCCGCAGTGACGCCAACCCACTTGTTTCCTGATGTAGATTCTGGAAATGGACCGAGAAGGTCTAAGCCGACACGTTGGAAGGGCTCGGCAGGGATGTCGAGCGGCTGCAGGTAACCAGTGGGGAGCTGGGAAGGCTTCTTGCGTCGTTGGCAATATATACGGTGTGGTTCACTCTTAAAGGCTACAACTAATTCCTGCGGCTGAGCACCAATTAAAGTGGCGAGACGGATTTCTGACTTGCGGCAGCCGCGTTCTGAGGGGGGCAGAATGCAAAAGTGCTCGCGCACTTGGATTTAGCTGCAGTATAAAGAAGCTCCAAGTAATTAATTGTGCTCCACTATGTCTATAGTATACGCGTTGTTTTCGGGCGTTCAGCCTCACGAATCAACTGAATCAATTTCACGCGTTAGAGGCTAGCTACAGCGACACCATAAATTGTCGTTTATAGATATGGAAGCACAGAATTGCGGAAAGAAATTGGCGGCGAGTTCTACCTGAACTGTTTTGAAAATGATTATAAAGTGCAAGTTTGAAAGCCTTGAAACTACAGATTTGGTTAATATCGACGCTGTGATGAAGGGTTTCGGTTTAGTTTTGTCCAGCCGATGTTCTTTAACGTACATCTGACTCTCGGCAAACGATCGTTTTTGCATTTCGTCCACGCCGGTACGCGGCCACCGCGAAGGGTATCGAACCCACGACCTTTCGCTCAACAGCAGAGAGCATTAGGCATTGAGTCATCGTGGTGAGTGTTTCTGGCCTCTAAAGGCGTCGCCGTACTTCTTGACCGAATTCCTGAAAGCCGAGTAGCGCCTCTCATCGCTTGTTTCTCACGCACAAAAAGAAACTTCTTACGCTAAAAGTGCTTGATCACAGTGAAATGTGATCGCGAACACACTAATAACGAAGGGTACTTCCGTTTTTCTCAATAACATGCCTTCATGGTACACAAATATATATACCTAAAACGTGACCACTAAGCAGTGAATTGATGATGTTCGTGCTCAACTTGTCTTGAAATTTACATGCTTCTCGCGGCTCAAACAATGCACAGGGCCGTGCGTGGCGTTGCTCTGTGAATTCGACGCCCTCCCAGACATCGGTCACGGCTGCGGGCACAACCTGATTGCCGAAGCATCGGTGGGCGCCGCTCTCGCTGTGCAGGAGGCGATGAAGTCATCCAAGGATATACGTGGCAAGGTGCAGCTCTACGCATCCAACTATACAGCCCATAGGAACAGTATCCTCCTCGCTAACGCGGAAAGCTGTAGCAGTCGTAGTACTGCCAAAACAAAGGCTACCAGAATGAACAATGCATGCTTAAAGTGATGGTTCAAATATGAGTTCTTTCAGGTCATTTGAATTCGGCAACATTAGGAGTGTAAAAGTGAAAAAAAAGTGCATGTGTGTGAAGTGCGGAAACAGGTCCCGTGGTAGGTATAGAGAGGGGATGAGAGAGCTGAGCAGAACAAGTATATATATATATATATATATATATATATATATATATATATATATATATATATATATATATATATACTTGTTCTGCTCAGCTCTCTCATCCCCTCTCTATACCTACCACGGGACCTGTTCCCGCACTTCACATACATGCACTTTGTATCTATCTATCTATCTATCTATCTATCTATATATATATATATATATATATATATATATATATATATATATATATATATATATAGTCATATTGCTACACGCGTGTGGTATTTGATTGTTTGACCGAGGCGCGCGGGCGCCATCACTCGAGAAAAGAAGAGGAAGAACGAGCTGGGCTCGCGCTGTGAACCTAACCGGTCAGCGCTGCAACCGCTGTTGTAAATACAACCTGTAAATAGTTGCCCGCCTTACTGACTCGTTCTTCGCGTAACATCGTGGTGGAGGTGGCACGTTCCCCGTCCTCGCCACGGAGCTCCGAAGCGGCCGCACCGTCGTCCTCTCCGCCATGGCGTCCGATGGAAACACCCCGTCGCCACCTACACCTGCGGCGCCTACCACAACGTACGTTACGGTTCCTAGTCTCCGGGATCCTGGGACATTCTCCGCCCAAAATGGCGTTGACGTCGACGACTGGCTCAGCGTGTATGAGCGTGTTAGCCGCAGCCACCACTGGGACCCTACCATAATGCTTGCCAATGTGATATATTATCTGGACGGGACACCGCTTGTCTGGTTTCGCACCCATGACGTTGAGATATCCAGCTGGGACACTTTCAAAGAGAGGCTTCGCGACCTCTTTGGCAACCCGTCAGGTCGCCAACAGGCTGCGCGAAAGGAGCTTGCTACCCGTGTCCAGTCGTCGACAGAATCGTATGTCGCCTACATACAGGAAGTGCTCGCGCTTTGCCGGAAAGTCGACGAGCACATGACCGAGGTTGACAAGGTAGGCCATATCCTAAAAGGCATCGCGGACGACGCCTTCAATTTGCTCGTCTATAACGACGTCTCTACTGTCGACGCCATCGTCAAAGAATGCCGCCGCTTCGAGGTAGCCAAAAGCCGCCGCGTCGTCCCACAGTTTTCCCGGCTCCCAAACACCCCTGCCACGTCCTCTTGCTCCGCTCTTCCTGCCACACGACCTTTTCAAGAGAACGTCACTCGTATCGTTCACCGTGAGATTGAAGCGGCGAGTCCGGCCCCCCTTCATCCACGACCCCTCGACGGTACCTTTGACCCAGCGGCCCCTACTATTTCCGTCATACAAGCAGTTGTGCGGCAAGAAATTGCAAACCTTGGCATCCCTACCGCCTGCTCTGTCTCCCGACCTGATTCGGCATCAACTCCCATGGCCACATCCTTCAACGACCAGTATTTCGCTCCCCGACCACGCAATCCTGCTGAATGGCGTACCCCCGACGGCAAACCGATCTGCTTCCGCTGCCACCGAGTTGGTCACGTATCCCGCCACTGCCGCAGCACCTGGATGCCGCCGTACTGGAGCTCCTTCCCTGCTCCTCGCCCATACGCCGACGCTCGACGTTACTCACCTCGCCGTCCGTACTCTACTTCTGATGCCCCTGACAGCCGCTCCTCCGGGCGATCGCCGTCGCCTCAACGCCGTCGCTCCCCGTCACCCCAACCTCGCCGCTTTTCCTCGCCAAACCGCCGGACGGAAAACTAGGCCATGCAGCTCTTGGAGGTAGTGCTGCATCCCGTCCGTCCTGTACAAATCCTCCGCTGATGCTCCTCACGAACGCGAACCTAATTGACGCAGACGTGGACGGTGTTCCATTCAAGGCATTGGTTGATACTGGAGCCCAAGTGTCCATAATGAGCGCTAATCTTTGTCGTCGCCTCAAAAAAGTTCTTACGCCTGCCATCACTCGGGCCGTACGCGTCGCCAATGGCGCCACTGTTGCCGTCAGTGGTATGTGCACTGCGCGCGTAGGAATTGCTGGCCGCCACGTTCCAGTCCTGTTCACCGTGCTGACCAGTTGCCCTCACGACCTCATCTTCGAGCTCGACTTTCTGACGACGCATTCTGCCCTCATCGACTGTTCCACCGGTACGCTGTGCCTCGAGCTTCTTGTTTCCGACGTTCGCCCCGAACAACCGAACACCCTTTGCACTACAGCATTTGTTCGGTTACCTCCAAAAGCCCTAACCTTCGCCGAATTGGCCTCAACGGCAACCGTACCTGATGGCGACTATGTCGTTGCACCTATTCGTGACGTCCTCCTGGCGCGCGACGTCTCTGTGCCACACTCCGTCGTTACCCTTGCCGCTAATCGGATGTGTCTCCCCGTCATCAATTTTGGCTTGACGAAGCAAGTGTTACCTGAAGGCATAGTGGTGGCCACGCTCCGGTCTGTGACAGACGACCACGTCACTGCTTTTGCAGCCGACGCGTCTCCTGATCCTCCTGATTACCCACAGGGTGCCGTGAACCTCGACGGCACATTACGTCCCATGGTCGCTCCGGACCTTGCCCCTGACCAAGCAGCCGCCCTATATCGCCTTTTGTTGTCCTACCGCGACATATTTGACACTGAAAATCGTCCACTTGGTCAGACGTCCCTTGTTCAGCATCGGATAAACACTGGTGATGCTGTTCCCATTCACCGCCGACCGTATCGTGTGTCCACGGCAGAGCGGCAAGTTATTCAGCAGGAAGTAAACAAGATGCTCACCAAAGGCATTTTATTGCGATAGCAATTATATGGACACTTCAAAGCAGATTTCTGCCGTCGGCGTCGCCGTCGCCGTCGCCGTCGCCGTGAGGTTCCGTATGACGTCAATGGAGATGAAATCGTCGCCGCGCGCCGCCGAACGCTGTATGTGCGAGTGAAAGGGCGCGAGGGACGCGCGCTTTCACGGGGAGTGAACGCACGGCGGAGGACAAACGCGCGTTCTGTGCCGTGCTCCCGTAAGGGCTGCAGAAGTAGGCGTCTCTTTCCTCCTTTACAATCACCATATATGTAGAGCAAACGCGCCTTCTTCTGACGCACGAAAGGCCGCGGGGGGGGGGGGGGGAGGTGCAGGGAAGGGAGGCGACGTTTAGCTGCGGCACCAAGTGCCTATTTATATCAGAGGCTCCGGCAACAGTCACCAACGCCGCACGCATTTTGTGTGAACGCGGGCAAAACGCCGACGGCGTCGACAACAGTGCTGTGTGTTGCCGGTGCTGCTGCATGTCCAAGTTTGTACAGCGGATAAAACTACTATCCTTACTCCGTATAGCTCTCTACTAAGTTGCTATCGCAATTGATGCTTCGCCTTTCGGGTGAAACTGCGACAACTTTTTTGAGCCCTCGTCGAGTCCTTGGGCGTCGCCGGTCGTGCTCGTCAAAAAGAAAGATGGCACGTGGCGTTTCTGCGTTGATTACCGCCACCTAAACTGAATCACTAAGAAGGACGTTTACCCTTTACCACGAATTGACGACGCTCTTGATTGTCTTCACGGTGCCAAATACTTTTCGTCCATTGACCTTCGATTTGGTTATTGGCAGATTTCCGTCGATGAGCAAGATCAAGAAAAGACCGCTTTCGTCACTCCAGATGGCCTCTACCAATTTAGGGTTATGCCGTTCGGTTTATGCAATGCCCCCGCCACGTTCGAACGGATGATGGACTCTCTGCTTCAAGGTTTCAAATGGTCAACTTGCCCTTGTTACCTCGACGACGTCCTTGTGTTTTCTCCTACATTTGAGACACACCTTGAGCGCGTTGCAGCCATCCTTGACGTCTTCCGCAAGGCTGGACTCCAATTAAACTCATCGAAGTGCCACTTCGGGCGCCGACAGATTACAGTGCTCGGCCATCTCGTCGATGCTTCCGCAGTACAACCCGACCCTGAGAAGGTTCGAGCAGTAACGGCTTTCCCTGTACCTCAGTCTGTCAAAGACGTCCGGAGTTTTGTGGGGCTCTGTTCTTATTTCAGACGGTTCGTGAAAGATTTCGCAGCAATCGCTCAACCACTCACAGAACTTATGAAGAAAGACGTGCCTTTTACGTGGGGTTCCCCTCAGGCTGCCGCATTTTCACGCCTTATCACGATTCTGACCTGTCCACCGATCTTGG
This sequence comes from Dermacentor silvarum, assembly GCF_013339745.2. NCBI lineage: Eukaryota > Metazoa > Arthropoda > Arachnida > Ixodida > Ixodidae > Dermacentor > Dermacentor silvarum. The sequence goes on from NC_051160.1 coordinate 129,946,481, forward strand.
CCCACTTTGACCCGTCCGCACCTACAGAGGTCCAAACCGATGCCAGTGGTTATGGGATCGGCGCAGCCTTAGCGCAACGACAACACGGACACGACCGCGTTATAGCCTACGCTAGCCGGCTCCTGACAACTGCAGAGCGCAACTATTCGATTACCGAGAGCGAATGTCTTGCTCTCGTCTGGGCTGTTTCAAAGTTCCGCCCATATTTATATGGCAAGCCCTTCTCAGTAATCACAGACCATAATGCGCTGTGTTGGCTTTCGTCGCTCAAGGATCCCACTGGCCGGCTCGGTCGTTGCAAGAATATCCCTACACAGTGACGTACAAGTCGGGACGCCAACACCAGGACGCCGATTGCCTCTCTCGCTACCCAGTCGAAGACTCGACCTCTACGTCTGAGCCTGACGCCGACGCCTGCGTTCTCTCTGTTTTTCCACTGGTCCATGTCGCCGACGAGCAGCGCCGTGACCCGTCCTTGCGTGTCATCATTGACCGCCTGGAATCTCCACTTGTCGACAGTTCCCTTCGCTTATTCACGCTTCAAGATGGCGTACTCTACCGCTACAACGTTCACCCCGACCGCCCAGCATTACTCCTTGTGATCCCTAAACACCTTCGCTCGGCTGTTCTCCACGAACTTAACGACCTCCCCACTGCCGGTCACCTCGGTGTGTCACGTACCTACGACCGGATCCGCCGACGCTTTTTTTGGCCTGGGCTTGCTCGCTCCGTTCGAAGATACGTAGCTGCGTGTGATAAATGCCAGCGACGCAAGACACCATCGACGCTACCTGCTGGGTACCTACAACCAATCGACATTCCCGCGGAACCATTCTTTCGGGTTGGTTTAGATTTACTTGGTCCCTTTCCTCTTTCTACCTCTAGGAACAGGTGGATCGCTGTGGCCACAGATTACGCCACGCGCTACGCCATCACCCGAGCGCTCCCTACAAGCTGCGCCACAGATGTTGCCAATTTTCTTTTACGCGACGTGATTTTATTACATGGAGCTTCGCGACAACTTCTCACAGACCGTGGCCGGACATTCCTGACAAAAGTTATCGCGGACATCCTGCAGTCTTGTGCCACGAGGCACAAGCTATCCACGTCATACCATCCTCAAACTAATGGCCTCACGGAGCGTCTTATTCGCACTCTCACAGACATGCTCGCGAAGTATGTCTCTTCAGACCACACAGACTGGGACCTCACTCTGCCGTTTGTCACCTTTGCCTATAATTCCTCGCGCCACGACACAGCCGGCTATTCCCAATTTTTCCTCCTGTTCGGCCGAGAACAAGCACTGCCCCTCGACACAACTCTCCCTGTTCACGCGGCACCCACCAGTGAATATGCACGTGATGCCGTCGCCCGCGCTGCTCACGCAAGGGAAATTGCCCGTGACAGCCTTCTGAACTCCCAAGAGAGTCAAAGGCGTTTGTACGACCAGCGACACCGAGACGTGCACTTCCCGCCTGGTTCTTTGGTGCTTCTATGGTCTCCGTCGCGTCAGGTCGGCCTGTCAAAAAACTGCTGTCGCGTTACACAGGCCCCTACCGAGTGCTTCGTGCCGTGACTCCCGTCACATACGAGATCGCCCCTGACGCCCCATCTGCTTCCCAGTTCAGCGATATCGTGCACGTTACACGACTGAAGCAGTATCACCCTCCCAGTGATGACTTTTAGACGCTCCGGGACGTCGCTTCTGCCGCCGGGGGATTATGCTACACGCGTGTGGTATTTGATTGTTTGACCGAGGCGCGCGGGCGCCATCACTCGAGAAAAGAAGAGGAAGAACGAGCTGGGCTCGCGCTGTGAACCTAACCGGTCAGCACTGCGACCGCTGTTGTAAATACAACCTGTAAATAGTTGCCCGTCTTACTGACTCGTTCTTCGAGTAACAATATCATAAGAAACAAGGGCACCAAGGACAGCATAGGAGAAATTCCGTGTGCCTAATAATTGTATCAAAGAAATAATACAGCAATGGAAATGAAAATAAATGAACAAACAACTGGTCGCATGTGGGGCACCAACCCACGCCTTTGGGTTACGCGTGCATTGCTCTTACCAATTGAGCTACCACGGCGCCGTTTTCCCAGCTACTTTCTGGGGTACATATGTTTATCTACCAGAACTAAACCTGGGAGCGTTAGCCAGCGCCACCACTCACAAGCCTTGGCGGCGGAGCATCCTTTCTGCCGCAGGCGTCACATGTACGTGAGTTTTTTGCCACAGTTGCCACAGTTTTTGCCACAGTTTTTTTGTACGTGAGTTTTTAAACCCCCACATGCTACCTGAAGGCATCCCATGCTGCCGGATTCGAGACCCTTGCTATGTAATGAACAAGTCGAAAGGAAACACAGGGGCCCGATCTTTATTTATTTATTTATTTATTTATTTATTATTTATTTATTTATTTATTTATTTATTTATTTAAAATACTTTCAGGGCCCGAAGGCACTACAGAAAGGAGTGGGGAAAAATGACTAGACGTGCAACTAACAAAAATAATACAATACATTTTGTAAAGCGATCTTGAACTCGTGATCATCAGTTATGCTTGCGATTGTGGAGGGAAGGTGGTTCCATGCGACGCTTGTCCTAGGAACAAAAGAGTCATTACACAATTTTGTGCGACAAGACGGTAGACCAACCTTATTAGTCATATCACAAGACGCCAACAAACATGTACACCAAGTACAGCTTAGAGGAAATTACTTATAGTAATATTTAAATAAGGAAACGATGAAAAATGAAAATGAAAGTTGATGAACAATGGATGAAAATGAAGAAAACTCTTATTAACGAAAGCATTTGCCCGGGGAGCACAATGTCGAAAACAACATGTCATTTTTCATACAGGAGGTCATACGACCCTGTGTAATTTTTGAATATTCCATGTTGTGGGGCATGCGAGATTTCAAGTAGAAAACGCACTGTATTGACGTATATTACTTTATTTTATAGTTCGCTGGGCTGACCCCAATTTCCTTTAAATAATGTGGCCTCTTATTTTTTTCTCACCGGTTAGATTTACCTTCATTGGTCAACAATGGCATGGCAAATGAGAATATTACTTGCATTTCAGGGATATTCGCTAAGTTCACTTTGATCCCTCAGAAGTGCTTCCCAACTACACTCTAGCTCATTCTTACACTCGGACTGACAATTGCTTCCTCGTGATCCTCGCTTTCACGATAAGTTTACTCATTCACTAAGTCCGGTTACTTATAACCATATAGTCAACTTAGTTCCTGCTAATGAGCTGCTGAAGTAAATTATTTTCTGATGCTAGCTTTCAGGTTGGACATTCGTCGCTCCTCGCCAGAACAGTGACATTTGTTCCTTCCATCTCGCTCTTTTATTCTTTTTTAACTGCTATGCCCAATTATTCCAAATCTGAGCGCGTAACGCCGGCTACAGCACAACGTTTCTTGTGTCGAGTCTTCTGTGTCTGCGTTGTAAACACGTCTTTTGTCTTGCCCTCGACAGCTGGTGGTTCTTGGCACGCCAGCCGAGGAGTCCGCCTGTGGCAAGGAGCTGCTCATCCGCCAGGGGGCGCTCGACGGCATCGAAGTGGCGATCATGTCGCACCCGACTCCCGCCGATATCGTGGCGCCTTTGTATTCAGCGTTGCAGGAGGTGAGAGGGAGCTTGCCATCAGAGGCTCTGGAAGTATATCGGATGTGTGGGGCGACATCTGGGGGTTCATGTCGCATCGTGCAGTTCATCTCTCTCTCTCTCTCTCTCTCTCTCTATATATATATATATATATATATACTCACTATATTTAACTGATTTTTATGAATGAAGACTATTAATAAAACACAAAAAGGGTGATTTATATAATGTGCGGGTATTTCTGGTGTCCGGCACTGTCGGAAAATCCGCGGATTGTGGGTTAATTTTAGTATGATACATCTAAGAAATTTCATACATACTTCAAATGATAATAAACTGTTACCTCATTAGAATTTTGAGGAGGCCAGAACAGAGCGTGCAGATGCGATGTTCGTAGGGTCGGTTGAGTTCTCCAAATACACGCCTACTCCTTTGGCAGAGCGCATTTTAAGGAAATCAAACTTGTCGCGCACACCCTGTTAAGCTTTTTCAACGACCACTGACGAAGCGCACTGCAGAGAAATGAAGGCTGCAGTCGGATAGAATCTTCGGAGATTTGTTAGTGGAAACGCACATATGGGTGCGTTCTCACTGATAAGAACGTTACTGGCCCTCCAAAGATTTAGAGAAGCGAGAAATATTCTCGGAAACTATTGAGTAGAGTTTATATCTGTGATAAGCTCACTCTATGGGACTTTTTTTTTTTTACCTGCTTTGGCCAATTTAACGCCTGGGTCCATGTACAGCTGCAGCGGAAAAGATTAGCACAAGTGATCGATCACTCGAGCAGATAAATTGCGGTACGCATCGCTGTTGTTCTCTAGCACGCCTAAAATGAGAGTGCCAGACAGTCCCTCTTTGAAACATGAATCATCTGGCACTTTAGACACCAGGGTACACGGGAGCAAGAGCGCGGCGTACCGTAATTTCCCTGCAATGGTCATCGGTCGCTTGTGCTAATCTTTTCCGCTGAACCTGTACGTTCATTTGAATCTAATCCGTGCTTTCTTATGTGCCTTGATTTGAATGACGTTACGTGACCGGACTTCACGCTTACCTTAGTGTACCTATGTGACTGAACTTCTTGTTGCTGTGTTTCTGAGTTGACTTTCAGTTTTAGTGTGGCATTAGTGTGCTTATATGACTGTTATTGTGATTTGGAGTCGACTTTTACTTTTATAGCGCGTAGGTTAATTAATTCCCCCCCCCCCCATATCTCTATCTAAAACGAAGTAGCCCGCGCCAATTAAGGCGACATTTCCTAAGTAGCATAAAAAAACGTCTCAGATAAAGAACGCACAAGCTCCCAGAAAATTTTGTTTCTTTTGTTGAAGTTGTTGATGTTGTTGATGGAAGGAGTGGCTAGCCTCACGTGTGTTGTGAGGGGAGAAGGGAGGGGGTGGGGGGGGGGGGTCTGAACAGCATTGAGTGTGGGGGCATGCCGCCACTGGTTTAGAACCTGTGGGGGCGACTTCCCCCACTGCTCCGGCGATTCCGGAGCCCCTGCGTGCCATTACACCGAGCGCACATGTACGGCGCGTTGTCTGTGCACCCCAAATCGAGACAGCCAGCTTAAACCAGTGGGATCCATTCTGCATAAAGGCACATAAGACAAAGAACACTCTCCGAAGCTCAGGTTAGGTTAGGGGGGGGGGGGGACAACAAGAGCGTTTGTCTTGTATACGTATTGCTACCTCTGTTATTGTTTTTATTACGCGCTCATTAATATTTTCGATAGCTGTTCTCATAGAGTAGGCCCACCATTACTACCCCATCAACAGTTAGGACAGGATTCTAGTCATGGATTGAAGTAGCCAACGCCGCAGGCTTGGCGCCAGCCGTGATCGCATCGGTGGATGGACACTGTAATCAAACTTTGGGGGCCATCGTCATGTTTCAAGGAGGTGTTGAAAAACTGCGTGGTCTTTGAGGTCGGTGTGGCAGATTGGCTAAACGTCTGGGGACATCGATGTGCCCCTAGGAGCCGGCAACTTTCATTCTGGATGTGTAGGTGACCACTGCAGGAGCAGGTGTAGATCAATGATCATACGATGAAAGCATATGACACATCGCCACCACATTTCCCGAAGTCGGGTTTGGAGAATAACTGTGTGCGTGCGTGCGTACGTGCGTGCGCGCGCGCGCGCGTGTGTTTCGTGGTGGCTGGCGTTGAAGGAAACGAGGCTCGGACGGCATAGGTTCAAGCAGTGACAACCCATTGCACTGGGACTCAGGCAGTCAAAAATTGAACTTAGCTAGTTTTCAGAACTTTTACTGCATCACACAAGCCCAAATTCGAAAAAAAAATACTTCGGAGCCCAGGATGGAAATGGAAGCTTTCTTTAGAATGTATCTTGGAATTTTCAGCTTCATGCCGTGAAATTAGCCAAAATATAGTTCTTAAAATTATTTGCCAGCCTAAATTGTTCAACTACTTCTTTTTAACTCTCTAGTTACACAATTACTGCGAACAGCAGGTATGAGTACCAGGGTCCTCAAAACTCTGATCTCAACTCTCACGTGGCCTTGAAAATAGCACACTGCAAGAGGCGGTCTCACCGCGCTATGCAAGCCCAAGCGATTACACGTATCGCACATGGTCTCGTTGTTTTCAAGCTTTCCCGTAAACGTGAACTGGACGCTACCTAATGCCGCCTGAAAAAGCTATTGCAGTACATCCCGAGTTTAGTGATACGCATTTAATTATAAGTTAATGTTACCCTGTGACATTGATGCACACTTATAAATACGCAACACTTCTATAACACTGTAACCATTATGCAAGAATATTGTCTTTAGAATGCGCTAGTACGTTATACATCCTGTTTTTGGCAGGGGAATTAAGGCCCACACCAGTCAACCTCATTCGAAAATGGCTCCATTGCAAGAACACGCTGTACAACTGAGCCCTGGAAACCAGATTTTTATGCACTAATAAATGCGAATATTAGACGCCCAGAACAGGCACTGAGAGCCTAATTTTAGCCACGGCAGCGGCGTGAATAATTACTGTATATAGTAATTAATCAAGCCGGGCGTACGTTGTGAGCACTTTATAAAGTGCTCACACACGTACGCCCTGCTTCTTGTATTGAATGTGTGTAGCCCATTTTCGTGGAAAGAAAAGTGACGTATAGCGTTCAGGTTCCAGGTCTGAAAAGCTGTAACCACGTTGTGCAAGCCATCGTTTCACAGGTCATCACTGCACACAGGAGAGTCCGCTTTTTTGTCAATCTGCACACTGTAGCCGACAATGGATATTGATACGGAACAGCCGTCACAGTGTGGCTTCACCGAAGAGGACGCGTTCCCGATTGGTATAGGGTCGCCATCTTGGCCACCGTTAGCTTACGCGTAAATATATTGTAAGTACGCCGCTTGTACATAAGCTGCACGTAACATTATTTGGTATAGGTGCTGGGTACTTGGGCGTCTCGCGCACATATGACTGCGTACGCCGTCGCTTCTTTTGGACGGGTCTCGCCCGCTCCGTGCAGCGTTACGTTGCAGCTTGTGAGCCCTGTCAGCGCCGGAAGAAGCCCTCCGCGCTTCCAGCTGGATGTCTCCAGCCAATCGACGTCCCGCTCGAACCCTTTTTGCCGACTTGGTCTAGACCTCCTTGGGCCGTTTCCTTTCTCGGGCTCCGGAAATAAATGGGTCGCCGTCGCTACCGACTATGCTCCGCGGTACGCCATCACCAGAGCCCTCCCGACAAGTTGGGCTACGGGCGTAGCTGACTTCCTTCTCTACGGCATCATTTTAGTACACGGTGCTCCGAGCCAATTACTAACTGAGCGGCACCTCAGGGTATCAGTGAAACCAGTACGTTGTCACAGTACGGGTTTCAGTCTGGCGTTTCAACAGAAAGTGCTTTTCTACATCAAAAAGAATTATTTATAAAGAACGCAGAAGCAAAAAAAATACTCTAGTAACACACTTCGATTTTTCTAAGGCATTCGAATGAATTAACTATAATACTCTGTTAAAAAAAGCTATACTGTTACGGCATACGCGGTGTCATTTCAACTGTTAGACAAAGTTACTTATCAAACTGGCATCAGTGTGTATGTATTAACCGAGAGTTGTCATTGTCTAAAGGTGTTAGGAATGGCGTACCACAAGGAAGTATACTAGGGCCACTTTTATTCGGTATTTTCAGTAATGATATTGTAAGAGTTGACAGCTCTGTAGATTACGTCGTTTATGCGGATGACACGTCTTTATTTTTTATGGTAGAACCTTTGACAATCTTGTTATATCTGCTAATAAATTACTAGCTAAAGAAAATATACCTATGGACTGTTAAAAGTCGCTACACATAAATTGATCTATGACTAAAGCTGTACTGTTTCGAGCGAAATCAAAATGTTGTAAACTATCTCAGAAATTATTTCTCAACAGTAATGAAATCGAACTTTCCCCATCCGCAAAAACACTTGGTGTTATCTTTAGCGAATACTTGTTATGGGATTATCATACTGAGAACACCAGTCAAAATCTTTCCAGAGTGTTAGGCGTATTGCGTAGGTACCTTTGCCTTAAAAGCTTTTAGTGTACAATGCCCTTTTTTTCTTCTTATCTACATTATTGTTATCGGATTCGGTCAGCAGGCTCTAAAATATCTTGAAATACTTTATTCACACTGCGAAAAATTCATTACGGTCTATTGAACGTGTCTCTTATAATGCGCACACCTCTGAATTGTTTAAGTTTGGGATCTTGAGAGTTGAGTATTCCTACGAATGCCAGCTCTTAATTGTCGGCTTTTAAATCTGAAATAGGCAGAGGCATTACGTACATACGTAATTTAGCTGCCTTGCAACCTAATACAGCCTGTCGTCCAATTTAACATACAGATATTTGGTATGTACTATGTCCTCGAACTAACTATGGGGTTCAAACTTTTCGTTTCTGTCTTCAAATCTCACAATTGAGAACTTAAGTACTTTATCAAAAACAGAGTTATATAAAATGAAGTGTTTATTTCAACAATTATAAAACATAGTTTTTGTGTTAAGTAAATGTTTTATTCGCTATTTCTAGTTAAATACCACATATGTATATGTACTTTTATGTACCGTTGTTTTCTGCTGCCTGTGATTGTTTTTGTTTCGTTTTATTGGTGATGGGACCCGTCAAGCTTATGCAGCTTTTTTGCTGTCGTACCCAACCACAAATGGACATTTCTCGTGTACCATGTGGTTGAATAAACTCAAACGTAAACAATACCAGGCCGTTTGGAACTAGAGCCGAGGCGAGTTACGCCAACCTGTTTGATGCGAGGAGTGGGTAGACTCGCCCGACTCTTTATGGAAGATGCCTGTTAACGGGATGGGGTCGTGCCGGGTCAGCTCTACTTCTGACTCGACCCGCTCGCATCGAGTTCGTCTAAAGAAAGCTTATGTTCACTGTGCAGCTCGTGGTGCGATTCAAAGGCAAGTCTGCTCATGCTGCTGCTTACCCTTGGGAAGGCGTGAATGCCCTCGATGCTGCCATTGCTTCCTTCGTCAACATTGGCCTCCTCCGCCAACAGTGCAAGCCATCTTCCTGGATTCACGGTACGGCTTCAGGTGACAATCGGGTAGTGCCGCGACAAAATACGTCGCAGTATTGTAAACGGAAGCTAGCAGTGCATTTTAAGTCCAAGTACCAAATGTGTACAATTGCAGTCAACGTGAAATGAAGCAGCTATCTAGGCTATACGACCGGTGTTTCGGAAGTCATCCTCATGAAATAACGGTAACTTCTGGTGTCTCACATCTTCCAATACTCCTGTCCGTTTTAGCCGTTTTAATGGCTGCAACGAGTCTAAACAAAACTTGATTATTGGCTCTTGTTGTACATCGAGTTGCTGTTCTATGTTATGCAAAACATTTACATAAGTTCTATCACAACAGCCATAATACCCTGCATGAACGCGTATGTGCAGGCATTCATGACGGGTACTATGCTTGTTCTAGTTTTTCAATGACGATTCGGACTCATTATATTCCTTTATGTTTGGTTCTTGCGCTCCCCGTTCCGTGTGGTTGCATGACTTGGGCGCATATAAATTGTGTTACCTCTAGAAAAGTTCTGACTTCCGAGTACAGCGCTTGCCCCATCAGCTTCATGTTTTGTTGTCCTCGGCTCTGTTTGTGCAGTGACCCTCAAAATGAACTCACACTCACTCGTGTAACTATCGGATCTGGTAAATTTTATCATGCTAGTATTCAAGACCCGTCAGGACCTGCGAGATTTTCGTTCCTAAGAGCTTTTTTTTTTCATTGACTGGCCGACCTTCTTAAATCATAAGGTCCTTATCATGAGTTCTCCGCTACCATAGTTACTGCGGTGTCCGCACCCTGCCGCGTGATGACACTTTCTATGTGCACCGCTGCTCTCTTGCGTCTACGGATGGAAGTGGTGGAGTCGCTACGTGCGGTCGCTGTAAAGTGACAAATCAGTCATCAGGGCTGCTATATTCATTCGTTATAGAGGCAAATTTGTAGCAAGAGTTAACGCTGTAAAAGCGTTGACAATACACGTGACATATAGTTATTAGGCCGGGACATGCGAAAACCTTTGTCAGACAGGTCATTTCCTGGCAGAATCCTCTGTTGTGGAGGCGTTAGTTCGTTTCTAAAAGAGAACACGAGGTGTGTTGAGAGTTCGCGAGCGGGTCACAGTGTGCACGAAGTCGCAAGTTTATACGAGGTTGATAAATGAGAATTGAAAATGTAGCGCATGATGCACGCGCACGTAGTTGTCAAGTTACAATATAAGTAAGCATCGCGTACTTAGAAAGTTAGACGTGCTAATTTGTGGTGTAATCTTTATTTTATTTTAATCTGCGTTCGCAAAGGTATTATCACGGAAGGTGGCAAGTATGCCAACGTCATCCCGGAGGAAACGGAGCTCCGCTTCTGCGTGCGCTCCGACTCCACCGCGGAACTGATATTGCTTCGGGACCGAGTCGAGGCCTGCTTCAAGGGCGCAGCCGAGGCCACAGGCTGCGAGGTAAGCATCCACAGGCCGCCTACTTACATGGACGTCATCCAGAACGCCACCATCGCTGCCTCGTACCGGAAGCACGGCCACTCTCTCGGTGAGATCACGCACCGTCAATGGACCTCAAAAGTATACACGTAAAAAAACTGTGCAAACACTTGGTACGCCAAAACTAAACGCGTAGAGCACGCCAATCTGTGCCGGCCTTGTTAAGTCCGCTCGGGTAGGTGGCATCTGTCCACCATATGTTTCTCCATCGCTGCTCATACCTCTCGGTTTGATTTACGTTTTCAGAGTAAAATAAGCAACGCCTCTCCCACGTGTCAGGTGGCCGTAGCTTCAAGGCATGTCTATGAACAGTGGTGTGAATGGGGGTGGGGGAAGGCTGAAATACGTAAAAAACTCGCCGGGCACCTAGTTCTTCTCATTCACCACGAGACCTCATAAACAAGAGCGACGGCAGCAAGGAATCGCCGGCGTTCGGCAGAAAGTTCTTGTTCTCACACTTTCTCTCCGTCATCTCGGTGTTTGTTGCATTCGATTATGTTTACACGGTTCAGCAACGAAATTTATCACGCGTAAAATGTTTCAGTTTTGTTTGTCCGCCATGTAGCATACGAGTTAAAGGCATTGCACTTAGGTTCTGAATGCCACTTGCCGCTTCTTTAGCCATCTTGCTCTAGCTAGGGTTACACGACTGCACGAGGGAGTCGCGTTGTGTGCTAAAGTTTCTGCGGCTTTCAAGCACTGATTATGTTAACTCCAGAGCGTTAAGGGCCTCGTGTCGCAGAAACTCCGATGTCGGCGTCGGCGGCGTTGTCCGTTAGAGAAAAATCATCCTGAACCGCGCATCTCGAACCACGCAGATCCCCCGCGTGGCGCATAGGCGTTACGGAAAAAGTAAAATGCGTCAGGAAATTCATTACGTACAACTTACACACAACCTACAGACATGATAGCGTCGGAGTGTAATTTGAATGTACGAGGAAACATAATTTTTTTGCGCGGAAACTCAAGCACAAAACACTTTTCCAGTTTCCATTCGAGGTCTGTCTTAGTGGGAGCGGCGCCCCCGCTCGGTTCCTTGCAACACCATCCAGATGGCGCTCGTCTCCATGTATCCGCGGTAGCGGCGGCGCCCGCTGGGAGGGGGAAGAAAAAGAAAGAACCAGAAAGCTCGCTTTCGTGCATAGCGTTCAGCGCCAACGTTTTCAGGTAAAAATTACGATTACATAAGCTGCAGTTGCCGGGAAGCGTGAGACGCAGTCACGGATCTACGAATGCTATCGCGTTCCACTCTTAAAGGCGAAGCTTAAGCGTCCTCCGAGTTTGGATTTATACGCCCGGTAAATCGTCGCACCAGCTGTCGCGCAGTTCATGTTCTTGGATTTATTTTATGCGTGGCTTCACGAATGTCGAAATGGTGCTAGTCGCTTCATGCTGAATGTTTGTTTATTTTTTACAGCGAAGCTGTCTTTGGCTAGGATCCGAGGTTTTATAGCGTCCGCACAGAAAAACCATCCCCTAAAAAGTGAAAGTGAAAGAGCCAACAACAAAAGCAAACGCATATCGCCGCTCGCGTCGGAGCTCGGTTTGCGGCCACCTGTGTCTAAATGTAGGTGTCTCTGTGAATGTATGACGTAGTGCGGAACGTAGTGTGTGCCTGATAGGGCGACCAAGGGGAAAGGGTTGGCGCACGTCGGCTCAACCGCGCGAACGCACTCGTGCCACTGCTCATGCATTCGTCGTCGTCGACGTCTTCTTGCACAGCTGGGGCGCTATAACTCAAAATGTTTCCAAACTGTTTTGATTCCACTTTCTGCCATCAGCTTCCGAGATTGGTCAAAACATTTTCGGGCCACTCCCAACTTCACCTGTCTGTCATGCGACGTCACTAAAACTGCGATAGCTCCCTATCTGATATAACGTATGCACACTGATTATGCACGCTTAAACCACACAAAAGAAAAATATTCATTCCTGATTCGACGCCTTTTCACCATTAGCCCTCTGCTATTGGTCCAATGTTTTCTGGCTACACCCACTTCGCCTCTCTGTCACGCGACCTCACAAAACCGTGCAAACTCACCACGCCAAAGTGACGTGTACGCGAAAAGAATGCATTAATATGCCGAACCAAACTGAAAATTTTTCTGAATAGCAACATACTGTCCCGTTCCGAAAGGAATAGAAGATGGTTGCCCGCCGATCGCTCAGGCCCTCGCTACTCGCACCTGCCGTTGAGCATTTATTTATTTGCGCATGATAAGCCTTTTTTCGTGGCAGTAAAACGTTATCGAGCATTTTCGGCATGCATACAACATCACTCTGCCCACTCTTCCTTGCTGAGGATCCGTTTCAGCGGCATTCTTGTCCTTCCGTTGCACGCCGCCACGATTTTCGACCAACCACCGCAAGCTAAGTAAGGCGAAACGGACCAATCGGAGAAGCTGGCACCACCCTCTTCATGCGGTTATCTATTTTCACTGTGCTGGCTCGACCCCATAGAAACCCTCTCCATTAGAGCTTGCTCCTCGCCTCTTGTCAGCCAATTAGATAAGAAAAACCGCTGAGTGTAGACAATGTTATTGGTTTTGGAAGCGAGCAAAGCTGACCTCCTATAAAGGAGTTGAGTGTTTGATTGGGTTGTTCAGACACCGCTGCGGTTCACCGCTCTATGCTTGCGTCGGTAGTTACGTAAATTTGACGTCAGGAGTTTGGAGTCAAAACATTTTGGAATCATTTTACGTTATAGCGCCCCTGGCTTCGTATCCGCTCATCATTCCAGCGTAGAATTTCACTTCTGTTCTCTCGTCGTAATGGGGAGGCCACGTTTGCGGTGGTATGAGCCATTGCTTAAGGGGGTATGTCCGTCTTACGTGTTGGACAGGTTTCATAACAGAGCTTATACGTGAATGTGTGTGCGTACTTATCGTCACGATGACCACCGATCAGGACAATAAATATGTTCGTACCTTTGTTCGAAATTCTGTCACCTCTGTGTCGTGCGCAAAACAGCTTCGCTAGTCATTTACCTGCACAGAGTGGAATGGCTCATGAATGTTTTTTTTCAGTACGAGGTGTTCGCCTCGCCTCGTTTGCTGCGATGGTAAATTACGCTGTGGTTTATTAGAACGAATAAAGGCAAGTTCTTTTTTAACAACCTAACTCTTTTCGCCTAAGAACATCTTCGATATGGCTGTTACTTGGAAAATTTTTTAGAAAAGGAGTAGCTCAGAGCGAGGATTCCTGTTAGCTGCTGCATAAGGTAATGCTGTTCAACTTTCGGAGAAAATTCTCTTCAAGGTCTTGAAATCAATAAACCTAGTGCTGTCTGAGCCGACTCAGCACGCAGACTGCTTTGTTTACTCTTCCACACTGAGTTTCTTGTCGTGAGCATTTCGTAATTAGTAAATGTTTTGGTTAATACATTCTGCGGCGTGGGAGTGAAATGTTTACGCCGCAAAGGACTGAACCCGCCCTTGGCGCCACCAACTATCCAACCTTGGCTGGTGCTTTTCCACCTTTAAATTTATCGTGTGGCTTATCTTCAGATGCAATCAACAAAATATAACCAACAGTTAGTAAGTCTTTAGCTTTGCACGTTTTCGAGCAAGTGACTTAGATAATTTCGAGATGAGAAAACACTACCAGGGAAAGGCAGTCCGTTGACGAGCGCAGCAAGCGGAATTCCATTGACGGAGCAGCGATAATTCGCACTTGTATTCACACGTGCTTTTGGCGACTTCGTTGACCATGGTAGGCATTTCTATTAACAACTTGACAATTACTCTTCACGAGACGATTTTTACTCTGGTTATTCGGCAATGTCGCATGCATTTAATGGTAGCAACATCACTACAATGTGTGCCGGCATCGGGCCATGCGGAATCAGATATAAGTCAGCACCAACAACGTGTACCTATTATTGAGGTAAAGTAACAGTAATGCGGCAAGAGTAGAATGTTATAAAAAGAACGATCGAGACGTCGCATTTTTAGTCAAGAAAACGAAGCGGGCTTCATTGCACGCGTGTGTGGGATGCACCTGGCAAGTCTGCGGATTGGGTTGTGCAAAACTGCGGTAACATGGTCTACATGTCCACTCTGATGGAGTCCCGCGCCTTATCGAAGTTGGACACTCCATGATATATATTGTGCCAGTGATGGCGAGAACACTGTGTTGTTGCTGCAGGCGGTCTTCGCATGGCAGTCATTGCCGCCAATTGGCCAACCACCGCTGGCGGTACAGCTTGTCGTGCTCGTCTTGCGGAAAAGTGTGCATGACGAAGGTCGTAAATACGGGCCGTTCTTGAGCAGCTGAGGAGGCTGAAGCTCACACAGAGTTACACGCCCCATTCAAGTGTCTATCACAGTTTTTACAGTTCACGACAGAGAACGTCTTCCTTCCGATTTTCCGCATTTATATAAATGACACTAAGCGATTCCAGGCCTCTCGACAGAACATTGCTGGAGCGGTGGACTGCGGCAGATGCCAACTTGCTCTCGATTCCGAAGGCGTTCAATGGCAGCGCGCCTGTGGCGGCCCCTGGGGCGCGGTGCACAGACTGCTCGTCGTAAAATTTCTATAGGCGGCGCACTACGGGTATAGATTTACCAAGTGTTTGCACAAGGTTTGTTCAGTTTTGTCTGTTGATCAGCTTTATTCACTTTGTCAAGTGTGGTACGGCAGCGCCAATAGCGCCAAAGTGCCCCATTTCCGACTTGCTGCGCCAAGCTGCGCCAAACCCACAAAAATACATCGTTTTGCACCCGAGATGCTCCAAAACAATCAGCCCGACCACGGAGGGTTCGTGTTCAGGCCAGTTATAGATGGTATACGTGGCAGCTAGGTAAATGGCCTGAGTTGTTACCTTGATCATCCGGATATTGGGAGTACACGAAGTCGTCCAGCATAGCGCCATTCCGGCATGCGTTCTGCTCCATTCACGTGTGATAATGTGAGACCGAATTACCATGCCGATGGACCCAGTGTTCATGTTTTGTCGGATACTTATCAATTCCGTATCTTCGTACCTTCCCAGCAAGACGCCTACGCGCGCGCACGTTCATACTTGCCGGCAGGGCCGGTAGATAAATGCACTTTGCTTGCTCAGTCACCCCCCGTAATCGCCAGCGTTTATTTCATTTGGGTGTGGTTGGCCGGGATTTTTCGTGGCGTGCTCACCCAATAAACGGCAGCTGGAGATGGGGTTTGTGTTCGAAATTCCGCGTAACAAAATGATGTTTTCTTGCATATTCAAATTACAATTCGATGCTACCATGTCTGCATGTTGTGTGTGTCGTACGTACTTTACGAGTTTTCCGACGCATTTGACTGAGAAATTCAATTGCTTCAATAACACCCTTGCGCTAGGCGGAGGGCCTGCAAGAACAAGGATGTGTGCTGTGGTAACGGTACCGCCACCTATCGGCCACTGAGAGAAGCCTCAAACGGCAGCTGGAAGAGGGCTTTGTCTTTCAGTTTCCGCGTCACAGATTTATCTTTTCTCGTATATTCCAATAACAATCCGAAGCTATAATGCCTGCAGCTTGTGTGTAAGTCCTACTGTACGCATTTTCTGACGCAATTTACTTTCAGACATTAGTTCAATAAGGCACTTGTGTTTGGCGGACGGCCTAGAAGAACGTGGATGTATGCTGCACTTCCGCCCACGTGTGTGCGCGCCTGAAGTACGTCACTTGTGGTAGTGGTGCGTGTGTAACGTCATCTGACGTCAGTTGGGGTGGTGGTACTTGCCTCACCTCAGCTCCAGCTTCGCTGTACATCTAGTTTCACAGGCGGACTTTTACGCGCAAGCGTATTGGCTCGCCAGTGAAATCGGCCGTGAGATGTTTGAAGCCATGAAGGAAGCGAGCGCCGGAGGAGGGAATGGGCGTGGAGGTGGAGAAGAGAATCACGCGCCGGGGAAAGTACGGAGGATCGCGTTGAGATGGTGATGATGATTTATTGGCATCCCATTTGAAACGGGGCGGGGACAAATCTTCTCCTAGCCTGATTGAGTTACTCAGGTATGCTGTCAATGCTTTTCCTTCTAATTCTTGTATGCATCTTTTTAAATTTCTCCATCCACCTTGTGCCGCTGCCTATGCCTGTTATGGTTCAGTCATATCAGTGTGTTCCCTCCTTTTGCGCCAATATTCTAAACGTATCTTGCTTATCTCGACTACTGACCGGTTGATGCTTCCGCCCACTTTAAAACCAAGTGCTTCTGGGAGGTGTGCGTTACCCACGGTTCTCACTGGG
Organism: Dermacentor silvarum; assembly: GCF_013339745.2. NCBI lineage: Eukaryota > Metazoa > Arthropoda > Arachnida > Ixodida > Ixodidae > Dermacentor > Dermacentor silvarum. The sequence goes on from NC_051160.1 coordinate 129,963,362, forward strand.
TGAATCTCTTCGTAGTCTACTAGGATGCGCTGAGTGGTCTTCGGATTGTTTTCTGCAGCATACGCATGCCTCATCTAGTTCCGAATATTTCCTCCGGTATGTTTTTGTCCTTAGGCAACCGGCTCGTGCCTCAAATAGCAAGGCCCTTGTGTTATCGTACAGATTCTCCCTTCTAATTTCTTTCTTCTCATTCTTTCAAATCTCCATGACCCTTTTTTGCTTCCATTCTTTAAGTCTAGTTCACTGTCTCTGTTTCTTTTACTTTCTTTCTGATGAGTTCATGTAGTCTATTTACGCTTTCAATTACCCTGTACTTGGTTGCCAACTTTCTTGACCTCTTCCTCCATTCTGTGTCCACACTTTTCAGGTACAGATACTTGTGCACTTTAGCCACCCATTAATTTTCATCCATTTTCCCGAGTCTTTCTTCAAAACTAATTTTGCTCTGCGTTTCTCTGATTTCAAAAGAGGCCACAGTCATGTCACCCTGCACTGCCTTATTTGTGGTTTTACCGTGGAATCCGTTGCGGAGGAGGAGGTTAAACGGAGGCCCGCTGGGTTGACCTCATAGCGCGCACACGAACACATGAACACAACACACTCGATGACCGCGGACACACGCTGTCAAAATGCTGGTGTGAGGAAGCGTGCCAGCAGCACCGAGCGAACAGGCCTTCGTGCTGTCCATCGCTTCAACGCCAACTGAGCGACGAGAACGCAGCACGCACAACGCCATGAGCCGTCTGCAAATCGCTTTCGAGATACGGTGCGCTGCACCGCCGATGCTTTTCCGCTGCATACGTCGACGCACTGCCCTTTCCGATGCAGTTTTCGCGACTACAAATTCCCGTAGCTTTGAAATATACAAAGCCAAAGACTTATAAACTTTTCCGTATTTTTTTAAATGTTACGGAAGGGAGATGCGATACGATATTATTAAAGGTAGAGAAGCACCGGCTAGATAAATGGGCGCTGGTGGCAAGGCCGGGTTTAGTTCCTTGCGGCGTAGGCATTGCAGACCTACGCAGGAATAGATAATTAGAAAGAACTCAGTTGAGTACAAAATCGGCTCACGCAAAAAGGGACTGCACTGCGAAACAAACGTGCACTGTGCGCCGTAAGTCTGCTCAGAGAGAAGCAAGGCGTAAAGACTTCCCAGATGTGACGCGAACTTTTCAGCGAAAATCGTACAGCAATATCACATGGAGCAGCTAACAGCAATCCTCGCCCTGGGGTACCTCTTTTCTAACACATTTCCAAGAAACCACAATATTGAAGATGTTCTCGTGAGTAAAGAATAAAGCTCTTAAAGAAGCACTTGCCTGTGGTCATTCCGATGAAACAAGGCGTGATTAAGACCCTTCCAAATGAGCCCAGGCGAAAACCTCACACTAAAAGAAAAAAAAATGAACAGTTCTGAATGAAGCAACTAGCAGCAATTCTACATGGTTGAAGCCACACGTAAAACAGATCCAAGAAAACGTGGGCAGCTTGCACTAGTGGTGCAAGGCTGGAGTAGACAGCGGAGCTGGTGATCGACCTAGTTTCTTCAAGGTTTTACTAGGCTAGGCTCAGTTTTGCTAGGAAATGCTAAGTACGGCTAGGCACGATATTCCGAATCGGCTCGCCACCGACGGGCAGATTCTAGCTTGGCCGCGCGACGCGCTTCAAGATGAGCGGCTTCTTCTCCGGGTGTCCGGATCTTCTTAGGTCGCCCCATGTCATGGGTACATGTACTCGCCACAGATTCAACAAGAGCTCTGCCGCCGTCGCGGCGGCGCCGAGCTTTATCTCCCCGGTGACGTCACGGACAAGCTACGCGACGCCCGCTCCGTGAGAGCCCCAAAGCTTTCGTGGCCTGCAGGACCTTTAACAAAGTTGATTTCCTTCCTTCCTTCCTCCCTTCCTCCACACTTGCCGGGGCGTTATCCCCAGCATTATCCGGAATTTATTGATTATTGATGGATTATCGATTACCTATTGATTGGCTATCGCAAGGTATTGACCACCCGCCGGGGTGGCTCAGTCAGCTAAGGCGTTGGGCTGCTGAGCACGAGATCGCGGGATCGAATCCCGGCCGCGGCGGCCGCATTTCGATGGAGGCGAAACGCAAAAACGCCCGTGTGCTTGCGTTGTAGTGCACGTTAAAGAACCCCAGGTGGGAAATTATTCCGGAGCGCTTCTCTACGGCGTGCCTCATAATCAGAACTGGTTCTGGCACCTAAAACCCCAGAAAGAAGAAGAAGAAGGTATTGACCACGTATTTGGGCTAGGCTAAGCACTACCTAGTCATGCGTAGCATTTTCAGGAATTTATTGATTCTTGATAGATTATAGATTATTTATTGATTGACTATGTATTTGGGCTAGGCTAAGCACTATCAAGTCATCCCCAGTATTTTCCGGAATTTAGTGATTATTGATGGATTATCGATTAGCTATTGATTGGCTATTGATGACTGACAAAGCTTAAGTATCCCAACCAAGCTTATCTAGACTTAGCCAGGCTTAGCTTCGCTAGTCATTGCGCTTGGACCCTTTCTGCAGAACCGCCAAGATCGGTCCACATTTTCTGTTTACGCGTCATGGTCTTACGACCGGCTTAAGCACCTCCGCTGTTAAAACACGAACTGCGTGGCAGCTGGTGCACGCGACGGCTTAAGGGGTTGCATAGAACCAACAAAGTCAGTCCTTGCAAGCCTCATCAGCTTTAACATACAATACGATGCACTCGTACAGTCGCGCACCCTAGCTAGAGCAACACGGTAAAGCATCAGCAAACGGTGGAAGCGGCAAGCGGCATTTAGCACCTAAGCAAAATGTATTTAACTCGCATGCTGCACTGCGGTAAAACCCACAAAAGATGGGTAAGCCGTTATCAACTTCGTCGCTTACCCGTGCAAACATTATCGAGTGCAAAAAACGCCGAAAAAAAATTAGGGGCAGCTTCACATGAAGTGGTGCGAAGACTGGGCAAACGGTGAAGCTGGTGGGCCTTCCGTAGCTTTAACTTTGCTTTCCTTTGATTAACTTGGTCTGGCTTGGCTGGTTCTTAGGCTTCATTTTGCTTTAACTTGGTTTGGCTCGGCTGGTTCTTAGGTTTAACTTTGCTTAAATTGGTTTGGCTTGGCTGGATCTTAGCCAAACTTAACCGATCCCGATTGTCGGGCTGATACTCATGGTTGGCGCGCTGCAGTCTTCTAAAGGCCACCTTGTAGTCCAACGTAGCGTTGACGCGCGAGCGCGCTCGGCACGGGCACGCCACGCCAGCGAAAGCGCAGCCCTCTATAATCCGGCGCGAGGCGTGGCCGACGTATCCGGCGTTCGTCGGCGTGCCCCGGCTGCAGCCGGCATCGAAATGCGACATGCTGCATTTCGCGCCCGTCACCCAGAATGGACCGCATCCGCGTCTCGTCGAGCACGATGGGCTGATGAATACTGGTGGCGGCACGTGCAACGAGTTCGCAGTTTCGTATCACCCTGAAACTCCTAGTTTCGTATAAAATGCGCACGCATCTAGGTGGCGCGGCGCACTGGTTGGTCGGTTTTCTCGTCTTCCATAATCATGCTATCCACCAGCCCATCTTGCTCGACGAGACGCGGATGCGGTCCATTCCGGGTGACGAGGCCGGCACGAAATGCAGCATGTCGCATCTCGTCACCGGCTGCAGCCGGGGCACGCCGACGAACGCCGGATACGTCGGCCGCGCCTCGCGCTGTGGCGAGGGTAAAACGTGAGAGGGTGGTAACGTCGCCGAGCGATGACAGCACGTGCACCGCTTAGCAACGCCTCGTGCCAGCTGTGCGAAGCGTTGCTGGTAACGGGCAGTGACGTCATCTCCAGGCGCGCAGTTTTATTGCGATAGCAATTATATGGACACTCAAAAGCAGATTTCTGCCGTCGGCGTCGCCGTCGCCGTCGCCGTCGCCGTGAGGTTCCGTATGACGTCATTTGGAGAAGAAATCGTCGCCGATGATGATGATAAGTGGTTCTTGAGGGAAAGGGAAAGGTTGGCGCTATCTTCTGCAGCCCTTGAGGGAGCACGGCTCAGCGCCAAGATCGAACGCTGTATGTGCGAGTGAAAGGGCGCGAGGGGCGCGTCTTTCACGGGGGGTGAACGCACGGCGGAGAACAAACGCGCGTTCTGCGCCGTGCTCGCTTAAGGGCTGCAGAAGTAGGCGTCTCTGCTCTCCTTCACAATCACCATGTATGTAGAGCAAACGCGCCTTCTTCGGACGAGCGAGAGGCCGTGGGGAGGCGACGTTTAGCTGCGGCACGCAGTGCCTATTTATATCAGAGGCTCCGGCAACAGTCACCAACGCCGCACGCATTTTGAGCGAACGCGGGCAAAACGCGGATGGCGTCGACAACAGTTCTGCGTGTTGCCGATGCTGCTGCATGTCCAAGTTTATACAGCTGATAAAGCTAATATCATTACTCCGTATAGCTCTCTACAAGTTTGCTATCGCAATTGATGCTTCGCCTTTCAGGTGAAACTGCGACAACTTTTTTTATTGCGATAGCAATTATATGGACACTCAAAAGCAGATATCTGCCGTCGTCGTCGTCGTCGTCGCCGTCGCCGTGAGGTTCCGTATGACGTCAATGGAGATGAAATCGTCGCCGATGATGATGATAAGTGGTTCTTGAGGGAAAGGGAAAGGTTGGCGCTATCTTCTGCAGCCCTTGAGGGAGCACGGCTCAGCGCCAAAATCGTCGCCGCGCGCCGAACGCTGTATGTGCGAGTGAAAGGGCGCGAGGGGTGCGCGCTTTCAAGGGGAAGTGAACGCACGGCGGAGAACAAACGCGCGTTCTGCGCCGTGCTCGCTTAAGAGCTGCAGAAGTAGGCGTCTCTTCCCTCCTTTAGAATCACCATGTATGTAGAGCAAATGCGCCTTCTTCCGACGCGCGAGAGGCCGTGGGGGAGGGGGGGAGGGAAGGGAGGCGACGTTTAGCTGCGGCACCAAGTGCCTATTTATATCAGAGGCTCCGGCAACAGTCACCAACGCCGCACGCATTTTGAGCGAACGCGGGCAAAGCGCCGACAGCGTCGACAACAGTTCTGCGTGTTGCCGGTGCTGCTGCATGTCCAAGTTTATACAGCTGATAAAGCTAATATCATTACTTCGTATAGCTCTCTACAAATTTGCTATCGCAATTGATGCTTCGCCTTTGAGATGAAACTGCGACATTTTTTTGTTCGCACTACGCGCCCTAAAGGCGGTTTCACATGCCGCGACTGGACCGACAAAAATCGGTGCCGTCGCACGCGGCACAATGCGATTTTTTGAGGGCTCAATTCACATGATTGCGATTTAAACAATGCGACTGATGCCACGCCCAAAGGTTGCTTGTTGCCAGGTTTTGTCGCAAACGCCGCCTAATTATTTTAATGTAATGAAAAAGACGTGCGCGTTGTAAGATAATTGACCTTTCTTTATTAGGACCAAATAATACCTGTGTTTTCTGGCGGTGGTGGCGTGGAGTAGAGGTAGAATACCCGGCCTCAAATCTGAAGGTCGTAAGTTTGAATCCTACTCCAGTCCACCACATTTTCAGGTATGGAGTGGTGCCTGACACCGCCAAGAAAAAACACCGCATATCCACGGGGTGAATGATGATGAGTGGGCGAAGCTCCGGAGGGAATCATCGGTAAACCATGAATCTTCCGTGTAATTCGCCCAGTCTCGCCGCACTAAATCGAACGATTGACTTCCACCAATGACACGCGCCATATGTGACGTCATTCCTATTTTATAACAGCGCCCTTCATTATAATTGCACCATCTCCCGCTTAAGGGGACGCTAGCACAAACGCGTTAGAAACGTGCAGTACTCTAAGGGGAAGAGGCCACAGCGTCTTACGCTGCCGTTTACACATGCCGGAACGTGCACCGCGTTTGGCGACGCCATCAGCGTTAATGAATACGGGGGTAAGGCGGAGAGGCCAGTGTCTTGCACCAGCTTCTTGCATGGGCCGTAACGCGCTAGCACAAACGCGTTAGAAACGCGCAGTCTTTCATTAATGTTGGGTATTTATTGCCATCGTGGTGCGTCTGTCCATGTGCGCTTCGTGGCGTAGTGGTTAGCGCCACGCGTTCAAAAGCGAGGGGTCCCTGGTTCGATTCCGCTACGGCCACAACTCTCGGAATTTTTTAAAGACGATAGTCTTTCTTGGGGAACTTAAACGCTGAAAATTTGGTCTGTCTGTCTGTCTGTCTGTTTGTCTGTCTGTCACCCGATTCAGCCACCCGGCCAAAGTTGGACCACTTGCTTACCGCCCACACTACTTAAACTGGTACGGCTGTTCATACTTGTGAACGTTATCGATCACAAAGTAAATATTACGCATATCTGAGGCGCAACATCACTAGGTAAGTATTAGGAGGTGTGTTCCTTTAATAGAAAATACATAGATACGTAACTCTAAAGACCCTAGTTTCTTAAGCTGCGCTGAAAATGTCATGCTATGCGCGCCGACGAACGACGTTCCCCGACTGCGCGCCTACGAGCGCCCTCTGCCATGGAGGAAGGAAACCCTCTGCACAAGCTCATGTTTCCCGATGTATTGCCAGATGGCGTCCATGTCTCACGCAGCGCCTCCTCAATTTTATCAATGCCAGCCAGATGCGGCCGATTCAACATAAAGGAAGCCCTGTCTGAGGCAGGGCAAAACATAAATGGCCGCTTGATGAAATAATGCGGTAAAATGAAATCTGTTCAAACAAACCTTCATGCCAGGACGGAAATGGCACGAGCACAGCATCACGGGTGGCCGCGGATCAGACCAGCACTCATGTAGTACGGCCGGCAGAAGACTATCGTCTTTCGACGACATTTGCAGCGAAGCACGCAGATACGCGGCAAATTTTTTATTATTTTTCTCATAAAAGTAGACGTGGCTACCTACTACGACGATTACTACTACTACAGAGGAGGGACAGACCCACACCCTAAGGAGCTTCGCCCCTAAAATATATTGCCGAGAGATAGTGGGGCTATACTAGTTCAAGTGCAACCAAACTAGGAAGGCCCACTAAGCTTCATCAAAGTCACTCCCTCACCAGAACAGGAATTGGCTTCCCTGGTGCAGTATTCAGCCACTACCTCCCTCATGACTTCGACAATTAACCCATGGCCCTCAGTCCCCAGTGGCTGTGGAGCACCTGACCAAGGCGGCGGTCAGGCCTGCTACGCGTCTGCTAAGAATCTCTGGGTCCGGACAGGCCGGCAATGGAAACTGAACCTGGCAACGTTCAACGCGCGCACCCTCTCGAGTGAGGCTAGCTTAGCAGGATTATTTGAAAAATTATCAGGCAATGCCTGGGACTGGTAATTGGCCTTAGTGAGGTTAGAAGAACTGGTGAGGCTTACACAGTGCTGACTAACGGCCACGTCCTCTGCTACAGAGGTCTTCCAGACAAGAGAGAATCCGGGGTAGCACTTCTAGTCCATAAAAAAGTTCTCGCAGTTTCACCTGAAAGGCGAAGCATCAATTGCGATCGCAAATTTGTAGAGAGCTATACGGAGTAATGATAGCAGCTTTATCAGGTGTATACCCTTGGACATGCAGCAGCACCGGCAACACGCAGAACTGGTGTCGACGCCGTCGGCGTTTTGCCCGCGTTCGCACAAAATGCGTACGGCGTTGGTGACTGTTGCCGGAGCCTCTGATAGGCACTTGATGCCGCAGCTAAACGTCGCCTCCCTTCCCTCCCCCTCCCCCCCTCCCCGCCACGACCTTTCGCGCGTCGGAAGAAGGCGCGTTTGTTCTACATATATGGTGATTGTAAAGAAGGAAAGAGACTTCTGCAGCACTTAAGGGAGCACGGCGCAGAACGCGCGTTTTTTCTTCGCCGTGCATTCACTCCCCGTGAAAGCGCGCGTCCCTCGCGCCCTTTCACTCCCACATACAGCGTTCGGCGCGCGGCGACGATTTCATCTCCACTGACGTCATACGGAACCTCACGGCAACGGCGACGGCGACGGCGACGGTGACGGCGACGACGACGCCGACGGCAGAAATCTGCTTTGGAGTGTCCATATAATTGCTATCGCAATAAAACAGAGCGGGCAACATTGATGAACTCTACAGCATTAATAAGAGGGTAGCAGTCGTCGTAATAAAGCTGAAGAGAAGGTACAAAATGAAGGTAGTATAAGCCTACGCCCCAACCTCTAGTGACGATGACGAAGAATTAGAACAGTTTTATGAAAATGTTGAATTAGCAGTGAGAAAGGTGCATACTCAGTATACTGTAGTCATGGACGACTTCAACGCAAAAGTGGGGAAAAAGCAGGTTGGTGAGTAAGCTATTGGCAACTGTGGCATCGATTCTAGGAATGCAAGAGGAGAGATATTAGTAGAATTCGCGGAAAAGAAAAGGCTCCGAATAATGAGTATACCTTCTTCAAGAAGCGCAGCAACAGGAAGTGGACCTAGAAAAGCCTTAATGGAGAAACAAGGAATGAAATAGATTTCATACTCTCTGCCGATCCAAGCATAGTGCAGGATGTAGAAGTGTTAGGTAAGGTAATGTGCAGTGACCATAGGTTAGTGAGGTCTAGGATTTCTCTCAATTTGAAGAGAGAAAGAGTTAATTTAGTCAAGAGGAAACAGGCCAACCTAGAGGCAGTAAGGGTAAAAGCAGACCAAGGCTGGTGCTCGGAAACAAATATGCAGCTTTAGAAAATGAAGATAAAGACAACATATAGGTAATGAATGAAACCGTAACTAGGTTGATCTCAGAAGCAGCAATTGAAGTGTGAGGTAAGGCACTAAGGCAACCAGTAGGTAAGCTCTCCCAAGAAACGAAGGACCAAATAAAGAAACGACAAAACATGAAAGTGTCCAACTCACGAGATCAGATAGAATTCACTGAACTGTAAAAACTGATCACCAAGAAGAAAGTAAGGGATATTCGAAATTATAACGTGGGAAAGATTGAGGAAGCCGTAAAATATGGACGCAGCATTAAATCAGTAAGTAGAAAGCTTGGCATAGGACAAGGCAAGATGTATGCACTGAAAGATAAGCATGGTAATATCTGCAGCAATTTGGATGACACAGTAAAAGCAGTGGAAGAATTCTATACTGACCCTTACAGTGCCCAAAACAACCAAGCTACTTTCATTAGAAATAGTGATTAACCGGATACAGAGGCTCCTTCTATAACTAGCGATGAAGTTAGAAGGGCCTTGAAAGACATGACCAGGGGAAAAGCTGCTAGAGAAGATGGAGTAACCGTAGATTTAATCAAAGATGGAGGAGATATCATGCTTGAAAAGCTTGCGGCCCTTTATACGCAATGTCTCACAACTTCAAGTGTAACAGAGAGCTGAAAGAACGCCAACATTATACTAATCCATAAGAAGGGAGATGTTAAAGAATTGAAGAATTATAGACCCATTAGCTGGCTCTCAGTATTGTATAAAATATTCACCAAAATCATTTTCAACAGAATCAGGGCAACAATTGACTTCAACCAACCAAGAGAACAGGCTGACTTCAGGAAGGGATATTCTACGATGGATCATATTCATGTCATCAATCAGGTAATAGAGACATCTGCAGAGTACAATCAACCTCTCTATATAGCTTTCATAGACTATGAAAAAAGCATTTGATTCAGTACAGATACCAGCAGTCATACAGACATTGCGTAATCAAGGAGTACAGGAGGCATACGTATCTTATCAAATATCTACAAGGATTCCACAGCTACCTTGGTTCTCCACAAGAAAAGTAGAAAGTTACCTATCAAGAAAGGGGTCACGCAAGGAGACACAATCTCTCCAATGCTATCATTGCATGCTTAGAAGAAGTATTCAAGCTCTTAGACTGGGAAGGCTTAGGAGGGAGGATCGACGGCGAATATCTCAGCAACCTTCGGTTTGCAGATGACATTGTCCTATTCAGCAACAATGGAGACGAATTGCAGCAAATGGTTGAGGACCTTAATCGAGAAAGTGTAAGAATTGGGTTGAAGTTGAATATGCAGAAGACAAAGATAATATTCAATAGCCTGGCAATGGAACAAAAATTCAGGATCACCAGTCAGCATTTAGAGTCTGTTAAGTAGAACGTTTATCTAGGTCAGTTATTCACAGGGGACCCTGATCACGAGAAAGAAATTCCCAGAAGAATAAAATTGGGTTGGAGTGCATACGGCAGGCACTGCCAAATCCTGACTGGGAGCTTACCGCTGTCGTTAAGAAGAAAGTGTACAATCATTGCATTCTACCAGTGCTAATATATGCGGCAGAAACTTGGAGGTTAACAAAGAAAGAAGCTCGAGAACGAGTTAAGGACCGCACAAAGAGCAATGGAACGAAAAATCTTAGGTCTAACGTTAAGAGACAGGAAGCGAGCGGTGTGGATCAGAGAAGAAACGGGGATAGCCGATATTCTAGTTGACATTACGCGGAAGAAATTGAGCTAGGACAGGCCATGTAATGCGTAGGATGGATAACCGATGGGCCATTAGGGTTGCAGAATGTAGACAGAGAGAAGGGAAGCGCAGTACAGGTCGGCAGAATACCAGATGGGGTGATGACGTTAGGAAATTTGAAGGCGCAAGTTGGAATACGCTGGCGCAAGACAGGGGTAATTGGAGATCGCAGGGAGAGGCCTTCGTCCTGCAGTGGACATAAAATATAGGCTGATGATGATGACTATGATGAATACCTGTGTTTTCTAATTTAAACACGTTTTGAAATTTAATTTGTTTTAGAGTGTGCAACGGCGGTTTCTATGCATGACGTATGTTAACAGTTGTTCGCAGCTGGTTGTTCAGCGCTGTGTGTTGTCTCATGTGCCTTCTATGTGTCGCTCTGCCTTAATAGGATAAAGTGCGCAATATATTCAAGGTTTATTGCTTTCTGCGTAGGAAAAAAAATTTCGCATCGGAGAAGATACAACTTAACGTGCGTGCAGTATTCGAAAACAAATTGACTCTGTTTATTCAAGCCACGGAGTTAAATATGCTGTCAGTAGAAAATGAATTACGATAGCCTGCACGCTTGGCATGCCAAATTTAATAAGCAAGTGCGGCAAGATAACCTTTCAAAATGCATGGGGAAGTTTACGCGTGTGGAAAACCGACATGAAATAATGCATCTAAACGGTCGCAGCATTCAGCGCAACGTTGAAACTTCGGGTACTTCGCTGCCTTGTACATTTGCCCTTGCAGAGGTTGCAATTATTTAAACTGCTCCGTACGCGGGATTTGTGTATGCTACTCAACAGATTGAAATTTGGACGACCCCAGCAGGCCATGTCGTCTCGTGGGTTCGAACACCTCGTAGTATTGGAAATTCGCATAGGTGTGTCTACCGCATACGAATCAAAGGTGAAAATGCACTTCGTTTGCTACTTAGCGCATCAACGAACGCACAGAAATGGGAGAATGGAATCTGCGGCACAAGTTTTTTATTCTCCCTTCGCATATTTACCGGATTCAGCAATCCACCTCCGCGCGCATCGCACTTGTCGAGCGAGACGCTATTTTCCTAGACAGACCGCGAAATAGCTCTCCGCGCAATTTCGACGGAAAATCACAGCGACAGCTGCGACGTTGGGACAGCCGAAAATCGCAGAGTTGGCACTGCGACTGCGATTTTCATCGCATGTGACAGAAATCGCACTTCCGTTGCGATTGAAAATCGCATCATGTGAAACGGCCCTAACAAAGAGCTTTAACAGCTCCGCTGTTAAAAAAGCCTGAGAACAAGAAATTTCCGCCGAAGGGCAGCAATTCATTCCTGCTGTTACTCCCGCTCATGTTGCGTCGCAGGGAATGATAGAACCGTGTCGCCAGCAAGTTTATGCAGGTATTTGAGCACCCCCCAAGCAACAACTATTCTGCGACATGCCTTGAAACTTTGGCCAACACACACATGCGAAGGGTGTTGCTTATTTTGCTCCGAAAACGTAAATCAAACAGAGGAGCACGAGCAATGACGCAGGAAACTTCGACGGACGGCTGCTCCTTTGCCGTGCGTAGTTCGCAAGGGAGCCACCAGTGGTGCATCCATCGGCGCGCACTACGCGTGTAGCATTGCAACCGGAATTTTGGGTTGTGTAAGGCCATCATACTTCCGCAATCGGCAGCAGGCAGAAACCTGAATTTTGCGCTTAATGAGTTCAAATGCCGCGAGTTTTTCTCAAATAAGATTTCTAGTGCCTTGGCGGGAATGATATTACTGTTCAAGTTGTCCCAAAGTTCGAGATACGAGAGATAGAATTACACAGGACTTCACTATACCTGGTGAACACTAGAAAGTGTAACACGACAGCCTTTTGCGTACTCTCTAGTCGGATCTGCACTGCAGGTAATGCAAAAAAGGACTGAAGTAAAATTGGCGACTACTTACTTCATTGAGCTGCTTCATTTTTCGAGTGTGCTACTCTAAATGAGCTGGTCTAAATTTAAAATTAGCGGCTCCAAAAATTCTTTTTCCTTCGTTAACCTGCTTCAAATTCAAAATATGCTCCAAAATCAAGATGTTCCTTGCTGCTTGTTCCAAAAGCTTTTGCGGCTATTGCACTCCTGCTTTGTCCACTTTGTTACGCACAACTGGCACAAATGCGCCAGCAGTGGGTGCGCTTGTTATGATCTGGAAGAATCTCCAAATGCACTCTTTGGCTGAGGCGCGGAGTTTACACCGATAAATATTAAGTGCAACGATATCTAATCACTGATAATAATAAAATATGCATAATATCCTTCCACCATGAATACAACAGAGCAATAGTATTCGTTTTTCTTTGAAAATACCTTTCTTAACTAAGACTTACCTCCCGGTGTTTGAAAATCTAGAAACGACACACAAATTACTTTTCGTGACTGTATAGTTCTTTGATGTCCCACAACACAATTTTTATTTCTGCCTTGTGTATACGAACAACTTTACTTGTTAGCGGTGTTAAAACCTCTTTTATCGTGATGTCATAAATAGCTTTCTGCCCAGTGGGCCATTTACTGCTTATATGAATTAGTTGTGCAAGTTAGTACACGGCCGCGCTCGAATACAGCAGCATACGCTGCTACTGCTGCCACCTGTCGAGCCCTGTTGAAGTTAGTACACTGCAACACAATTAGTTTCTTAATATTATAACTCAGTTTCCTTAGGGTGTGATAAGCTCTATTCCTTACTTATACGTGAATATATCCCAACTAGCATCAAGTTATGGAGATTACGATGCATTAATAAACTATATTTTGCTAAAATATATATACCTTTCATACCATCAATCAGTATATCAATCAATCCATTTAGATGGCTGAAAACTGATTTGTGATTCCAACGTGCTGATATACACAAGTTGGAATTACGAATCCATGGCCAGGCTTTCAGCAAAGAATTACAAAGGAAACTCCGGAATGAAAACGAGTCTGTAAAGAGGGCCCTTATTCCAACCAATATTTATCACACGTATATTTTCTCATGGTTGATTGGTGGTTTTGTATCATCTTTATAAGGCCGTGATTTTACATATGTGTGCGTGTTTGTGGATAAAGATTGCTTGGAAGAGAGCTCCGCAGTCTAAGTTTACGTTCGCGTATTTACTGCGTAAGTGTACGCCGAAATCCTGTCATTGATTTCAAACTTTGGTGAGGCTCTCTGCCAGCTGCCATTTTTGCTTGCTTGGTTTCGGAATAAATGACAAACGAATCTCTGAAGCGTACCTCGCCCGCAATAAGTGAGTTTCTGCAGAGGCATGGACTCATTTTGTTGCCTTCTGGGTGCAAAAGTTTAGAGAAGCATCACAGGCAACGGTGAGAAGTGCTTTATTTAACAATATTGGTAAAAAAAAAACATTCCGATCTGCTGGGAAATTTTACCTTTATCAACTCTCACCGGTCCTTATCAACCCGAATGTGCACCGAAGGTGTTGCAATACCACCACTACATTTACTGAGGGGGGTATGCAATGCTTTATTCATGGTTCAGATGCTTGTTTTGACCTTGTTCTTTATTGAAACGTATGTTGTTGTGGGTGTTTATTGGTGATTTGAATGAATGTATTCACTGTTCGCTTCACTTTGCTCAGAGCTTGTAGCCTCTGCCTCACGTGGGTATGAGCCTTTGCATTTCTGCTTGCTTATATATAGGGGTATGAGCCATAGCTTACGTGGGTATGAGCCATTGTGTAGGGGGGTATGAGCCAGTGCATTTGTCTTCCGTTTCGGACAGGATTCTCGTAGGTTAGGCGTAGGAATGCTTACGCATATAAAACCAAGTGGCAATAAGGTCTAAATCTTCTTGTAGAGTTGTCTGAATGAAAACACTTGTCACTCTGCTTGTACGCCCAGAAATTTGGTAATACTATTGTAATTATGATTCTAATCAATACCGACACAACTACAATGTTTCCTACAAAAGTTACCAGGGAAATATCTCGCGCTAGCGTCTTCAGGAGTTGCAGGCATGGTAGTTCACCCAGCATGAGATTGATGGTTGGTGAATGGATTTGCGTAAACTTCATCCTTTCGCCTTCAAACGACTTTGTGACGATGCAGAGTGATCACCTTTAACAAAATACTGATTTATACATGCAACAAGTCGCAATACTGTGCATGTGGGAATAAATTTATTATCCTGAAGGGCTTTGAAACGATTGTTTGCTTGCAGTTTATGAAATAAAGCGTCATAGGGAGGTGTCCAAACCCATGCCCCGGTGACGATTCTTGCTGGGTAACAGAAGCAGATTTCAAAGGCTAGGCTTATACTAACCAATACTAACTAACCGTCGAAAGTGTTTGCGGAGCTGGAAACGCGCCTATCTCGTATCATCTATAAGTAATTCCACAAGTAACGTATCAAGCCCTGAGCACGAATGTTCCAGAAATTCATGCATTATAACCATCATCCCCACACTATCCTAAATATCGCAGCGCCAGTCTTTCTTCTATAGCGTTTTTCATGGGGAGAACAGTTTATGTGCAACACAAGAATGTGTAAAAAGCAATAAACAGGAAGCGCAAGCCTATAAATAGATCAGAAAGAAAGTAAGTGGAACTATTTAACTACAGCAAAAAGCAGACCCACATAAAAAAAGTAAAAGCAGACATACATAAAAAAGTTAAAGTAAAAGAACAAAGTCGCTGCAGAGATTAAAATTTGCGGGTGCACTTCATGTTTCCTTCGTTCCACTAAAGAACTGAGATGAACTTATGCGGAACGTATTGGATAATAAGTGTAACTGGACCACCTTTGACAAAGACAGGTCCACCTATCGAAACGTTGACCAGTCTTCCCCAGGCTTTTTATCCCTGTTTATATAACTTCTATACCACATTAGGAGTCTAGTAATATTTATAATAAACTGTATGGCCACTACCACCATTCTTCTCACGGCTTCTCAAATATGCAGGGCTGACCTTCATCGACGACTACGTGAAAAAGCTACCGGTCAGCGGAGCGTCTACGGACTGTGGCAATGTGTCCCATCGCGTGCCCACCTTGCACGCCGTGTACAGCGTCGGGTCGAAGGAGAAGGTGCGGGGACCGGCCAACCACACTCACCAGTTCGCAACCCTGGCAGGCTCCGAGGAGGCCCAGTCACCGACTCTCAGAACGGCCAAAGTGCTGGCACTAACCGTGCTCGACCTGCTGACGGACGCAGAGCTGATGCGCAAAGCGCACGCAGAGTTCGCTGCTCTGCAGCTCCAGTCAGACGCGGAGCTGCAAGCAATGACGCAGTGAATAAACAGACCCACCCTTCGGCGTCAACATCCATTTCACTGGAAGTATTACGTCTTGCCAAACATGACAAGCTCTCCGAGATATTTCCCTCGTGGTCCCATCTCGGAAGCTTCGTTCAAATCAGCCAAAATGTCTTACACGAAATTCTTTTTGAAGCAAACCTTGCTTGACGAACCTATTTGGTGATCTAGGAGCACGACGGTGGCAATAACACATTATTCAAAGTGGACTAGGTACTATAGGGAAATATGTCGATACACTGGGGCCGTAATGTTCCCCTCGGAAATCAGAATATGTCGTCATAAGTGACAGCGTCAGCAAGCGAGCCAAAGAACCTAATGAAACACGCAGTTCCAATGAAACACGCACCTTGACCTCAGCGAGAATATCACAAGAATCCTCGTTTTTTTCCCTCTGCAGGACAATGGAAAAACAGCTACATGCGTGCAGAAGCTAACTGTAGAACTTGAGCCGATCCTTGCTATGACACGTAGAATAACTAAACATAAGAAAAGAATGAAATAACCTAGCTGCATAAGGTTATAGAAATACTTACTTTTTTGCAGGAATACGTGCTACCTAACGTAACATTACCAACACGCAGCGCAAAAAGATAGACATCATAATTATGAAGTGTCCTTTATTTTCCCTGGGAGTTCCTAAGATTGCGCCAAAATAAAATTGAAGCAATCGACATCTTCAACTAGAAGACAGAATAGGCATTCATAAAATGTTACGAATTCAATCATCTGATTAGGTTCGACGAATACTGACGTTATTGTGATACAAAGTCACTAAATTACCCCTAATTTTGCCTATTTTCTGTATGAGATGATTTGCCAAGGATAAAACTAAAAAATACGGACACAGAGAATATTCGGAAACGACGCTCTAAAGGAGAAAAATATGATGTAGCAAACAAGCGATAAAAACACTTAGAATACAGATGCTAGCAATAACGCCGAAAGCAGCAAAGCAGCGGTAGTTGGGCACGACTCAACGCTGACGAAAAGTTACTTGAGAGGGCCAACACCTCAAGACGCGCAATTGCTTTCGATAA
Source organism: Dermacentor silvarum (assembly GCF_013339745.2). Taxonomy (NCBI): domain Eukaryota; kingdom Metazoa; phylum Arthropoda; class Arachnida; order Ixodida; family Ixodidae; genus Dermacentor; species Dermacentor silvarum. The sequence continues at coordinate 129,980,133 of NC_051160.1, forward strand.
GACTCATCATAAGGAAAATGACACATACGTCAGACACGATTATAATCTGAACATACAGCCAAGGCGCTTGCACAGATATTCAAAATCATAACCTGCCTTTATACAAAAGCACAGAGCTCCACATGTACATGCGTGCCCACATCAGCTCTCCCGCGCAGAGAATCCGGCTTCTCCTATCCTTTGACCTGTCTAAGACACTTACAACCCGAGAAAAGGGCATAAGATCCAGTGGAGCGAACGGCTGCGTATTTAAAGTCTCGCAGGGCAGAATCAGCAGTTCTATAACACCATTCTATACGCCCATTCTAGAAAGAATACCTCAGTCATACAAAGAGTACAAACACGCACATTGCCCAAACCACACTGTCCTATTCGACATTTTTTCCCAGCGACGGCTCTTTCCTTTCGCCTTCAGTAGCCGCGTAGCATTGCCCCGGAGGTGAAAGCACCATATTGGTGCAGCTAGACATGTTCATCAAACGGAGGGTGGTAGGCTTTAAGCCGGCTTGCTTGAACTGTATAATTTCATACAGTAATTACTGGAGGGAACCTCTAGCACTAGTGTCTGCAAGCATGGTGGATCAGCCAGCATGGGATAATATTATGGGAAGTGAATGGATTTGCATAAGCTTCGTCCTTGTGGCTTCAAACGGCTTCGTGACTTTGTGAACTCGTCATTTTCAACAAAGTACTGTGTAATAATATTGTCGCGTATACCCTGCTGTACAATATACGCTGAATAAGGGTCCAGGCAAGCGTAAGCGTCGACGCGCGATGCCGAGACGAACCTCGATCTCTTCTTCTACAGTCCCCTTGCTGTGCTGTGCCACACCATGTGGCATTACCCCCTCTTCAAAAAAAGAAAAAAGAAGGAAAACATACACAGGCTTGACGTGAGGACGCCGAGATGGCCTAGGCGAACACATAGGCTGTGGTCACAATCACTGCGGTGTGCGATATGCAAGGCACTGAGGGACGACAAACAACCAACTTTAACCTAAGCGGCTGAAAACTTCGGATATTAGGGGCTATAGTACGGTTTCAACCCCACAACGTGCACAATATCAGATTGCGGTTGTGGACGTCGGGGATGCTGGCTTCCGTCAGGAAGGACTTTGTAATTCACGTCACTAATTCGCTGCAACACTCTGCAAGGTACGAAGTAGCGACTCAAACACTTCTTAGTCCTTTTCGGCGCACGGGAGTCCAGACCAAGACTTGATCACCAGGTTGGAACTCGACTTGTCAATGGCGGAGATTGTAACGGTGCGCATCGACGCTCTGTTGTTTCTGTATGAGCACTCGGGCAAGCTGACGGGCTTCTTCCGCGCGTTGCACGAAAAGTTCGGCTTCATGGGCGAGATTGAGATGATCGATGTTGTCGCACGGCAGCATTGCTTCTAACATAGTCTGTACTTCGCCGCCGTAAACGGGGTAAAACGGCGTGAAGCGTGTTGTTTCGTGCGTAGCAGTGTTATAGGCAAACGTTATGTAAGGGAGTATTTTGTCCCATGTATTGTGCTGTACGTCTACGTACATAGACATCACGTCAGTCATCGTTTTGTTCAGTCGTTCGGTCAGGCCGTTTGTCTGCGGATGATAGGCAGTTATCCTTCGCTGGGTCGTGTAGCTGAGTTTAAAAACGTCTTCAATGAGCTGTGCTGTAAAGGCTTGCCTCGGTCTGTGATGACGTGCGATGGGGCTCCATGCCGTAGGGCGATTCTCTGTATGAAATCTGGGCAACCTCGAAAGCTGTGCCTCGAGGCAGCGCCTTTGTCTCAGCATACCGCGTTAAATAATCTTTGGTGACAATTATCCACCTGTTGCCAGAATATGACAGTGGAAACGGGCCCAGAAGATCCATGCCGGCCTGGTCGAAAGGTTTGCCAGGTGGGTCAATCGGATTCAGCAATCCCGCAAGCTTCACAGCTGGCGACTTTCGGCGCTGGCATTCACGGCAGGCTTGGACGTACCGCTTAACACACTAGGCAAGTTTGGGCCAGTAGTAGGATTTGTGCACTCTAACAAGCGTTCGCGTAAAACCCAAATGGCCAGACGGAGGCTCGTCATGACAGGCGAAGAAAACTTCGGCACGGAGGTCTGCCGGAACAACCAAAAGCTGGGTCTTGTTGGTGGCAGCGGAGTTCTTATACAAGACGCCATGTCGTAAACAAAAAGACTACAATCCTCGAGTGATATGCCGCGGTATTGATGGGTTTCGTCCTGCCAGATTTACGAATATAGGCCGTAGTGCGTCGTTTGCGCGTTGTAGTGCGGACAAATCAGTAACGCTTACGGCCACAAGGAAAGCGCAGTCGTCCTCAATGTCTTGGTCAGTAGTGTCGATAGGGGCGCGCGAGAGTGCGTCAGCGTCTTCGTGTATGCGGCCCGACTTGTACACGATGGCCACGTCGTACTGCTGCAAGTGTAGACTCCACCGTGCCAGTCGTCCAGAAGGGTCCCGCAGACTTGCAAGCCAGCATAACAAGTGATGATCGGTTACAACTTTGAATGGGCGGCCGTAGAGATAAGGTCGAAATTTAACCAGCACCCATACGATGGCAAGACACTCTTTCTCCGTGGTGGTGTAGTTTGTCTCTGCACGCGAGATCGTGTGACTTGCGTATGCGATCACTCTTTCAATACCTTCCTGCCATTGTACAAGCACCGCACTAAGACCAACGTTACTGGCGTCCGTATGAACTTCTGTGTCCGCCTCCTCGTCAAAGTGGGCCAAAACTGGTGCTGACACCAGACGCTGCGGAAGCTCGGTAAAAGCAGTCTCTTGCTCTGCGGCCCAGACGAACGATACATCATCCCTCGTGAGGCGAGTCAGCGGCTCCGCCATCTTTGAAAAATTTTCCATGAAACGCCGGTAGTATGCGCAAAGGCCCAGGAAGCGTCGGACACCCTTCTTGTCGGTCGGTGTTAGAAACGTGGCTACAGCGGCAGTTTTTGCGGGATCGCGGCTAACGCCTTCCGCGCTGACCACGTGTCCCAGAAACATCAGATCCTTGTAGCCGAAATGACACTTCTGTGGCTTAAAGGTGAGGTTAGCCGATCGGATGCCTTCGAGAACTTGAAGCAGTCGTTTCAGGTGGTCGTCAAATGTCGCCGAAAAAACAACCGCGTCGTCGACATAGACGAGGCAGCTTTGCCACTTCAGACCAGCGAGAACGGCGTCCTTCATTCGCTGGAAAGTTGCTGGTGCCGAACAGAGACCGAAAGGAAGTGCTCTGAATTCGTAAAGGCCATCTGGAGTGTCGAAAGCAGTTTTTCGCGGTCTCGTTCATCTACCTCAATTTGTCAGTAACCGCTTTTAAGATCGAGAGACGAAAAATCCTTAGCTCGCCGCAACCTGTCTAGAGTCATCGATACGTGGTAGTGGGTACACGTCCTTCTTGGTAACATCGTTCAGGCGTCGATAATTAACACATAAACGAAGCGTTCCGTCTTTTTTTCTTGACTAGAACGACCGGGAAGGACCACGGACTGTGGGAAGGCTGAATGACACCATCATGTCGCATCTTCTTGACTTGGGCTTGAATTGCCTCACGTTCTTTCGGCGAGACACGCTAAGGCTGTTGTATGATGGGGCGTGGCAATATGTTGTGGCCATATAAACATTATTAAAATGTCCGACGGCAGGATTCGAACACACGACCTCTAGCACAGAAGCCCGATATTGCAGCCATTACGCTACGGACGCTTTTCTTTTTTTCTTTATTGCTTCGCATGTCACAGAGCTTACGAGCTCAGAAAAACAGAATAACACGATCATATATCGGTTAACCGTCATCTGTTTCCTGACTACATGTCATTGGTATTTAGGCATGTGCAACAAAACTTCTAGTCTTGGAACCCACGCTGGTACATACATCTGCACCTTCTGCACTTCAACAAAATGAGACACACATTCGAAAAAACATTCGCCAACGGGTCTAATACCAATATCTGCATTGTGTACAGCCGTCCAAGTTCGACATATGCTGTGCATGCATGACAAGGTCTAAAGGCACGCCATGGTCATGTTCAACCGTGAGATAACGGATTCCATGCGGATTTAATGGCAACTCTTTTTTTCAGAGTTCTCTGTGAAATGTCCCGGAAAAACATCCCACTCCAGCAATCTAAAAACACATAATCAATTTTCCCTGTCTTGTTGCATAATAAACAGTGAGTACCCGACGGAACAAATAAACCCTTATTTTATTACCATGTTTAAACGTGTCAGGTTCCTGTGTGCAGCTTTAAAAAATTAGCGTAGCTTGCGCTGGAGGCGCAATGCTAAACAGACAGCGGAGCTGATGGGCACCTAGCTAGTCCTGGCTTTTGGGCTAGGCTAAGCACTACCATGTCATCCCCAGCATTTCTCGGAATTTATTGATTATTGATCGATTATCGATGACCTATTGATTGCCTATCGATTGGCTATCGCAATGCATTGGCCACGTATTTGGACTAGGCCAAGCATTACCAAGTCATGGTTAACTGACTGACTGCCTAGCTAAAGCTAGACTTAGCCCGGTTCAGCTTCTCTAGTTCACACAGGCATGTGCCATTGCGCTTGGACGCTTTATGCACTGCATCGAGGATCGCCCCACATTTTTGGATTCAGCAGACACATTACGCCCGGCTTAAACAGCTCCCCTGTTAAACAACGGTTTTTACCCCTGGCGCGACAAGCATACTTGCAACGCGCTTCAAAACATATTTTCCTGGGCCTTCGCAGTATAATGGATGGATGGATGGATGAAGAACTTTATTAGTGTCCTTTAGGGCGCGTGCTAGCGCGCAGCGGGCCGCTCCCACGTCGGGACAGAAAGGCCGAGCCTCTCCGCCGCGTCGCGGGCCCGTTGGACAGCCCATAACTGTTCTTCGAGGTTGGGGATGCGTAGAACCGCATCCCAACGTGAAGAACTGTTGCTTTCATCGCCGCGTAACGCGGGACACCGCCAGAGCATGTGAGGTAAGCTCGCTAAGTCATTGCATAGTGCACATGTGTTTGTTGTCTGAATTTCGGGGTATATTTTGTGAAGAAGTAGGGGGTTTGGGTATGCCCCCGTCTGTAGAAGCCTTAGTGTTAAAGCCTGAGGTCTATTGAGTTTACAATGCGGGAGGGGGTAGATCCTACGAGCCAAGTAAAAATGCTGAGTAATTTCGTTGTACGAGAGAGGAGAGTCCCGATAGTCAGTACCCCCAACGTCACGCTGCCCGGTGGTACTCGTAGCTACGCGGTTGATAATCCCTCGCGCAGCATTGTGTGCCGACTCATTGAGGTTGGGTGGGGCACCCTCGATCTGTCCCATGTGGGCTGGAAACCAGATCACTGTGTGTGGCTTGATCTGCTTGCTTCCTAGTATCCCTAGGGCCAGCTCGGATATGGTTCCTTTGGCAAATGCCCGAACGGCTGATCTCGAGTCACTGTAGATTGATGTCCTCTTGTCGTCCAATAAGGCCATCGCTATTGCAGCCTGTTCTGCGGTCTCAGAGGACGTCGTCCGAATCGAGATTGCGTTCGTTACTTTACTTTCATGCTCTACGCTAACCGCAGCGAAGGCCTGTCCGTCGGCGTAGCGAGCTGCGTCTACAAAACTGTTCTCCGAACCCCGTTCACGAGCCTTTTCCAGGAGGGCCTTCGCGCGCGCCCGACGTCTTCCCACGTTGTGTTCCGGATGGACGTTTCGTGGGATCGGGGCGACAGTGATGCGGTCCCGCTGCTCTCGAGGGATGCTGCAGAACTTTGTTTTGACTACTGTGGGGGGAACGCCCAGCTCCTGCAGGATGTGTCTTCCAGCTTGTGTGGTAGATAGCCTGACGAACTGGGCCCTCTCCTGCGCTTCCGCCAATTCCTCGAGCGTGTTATGCATGCCGAGTTGAAGTAAGCTTTCCGTGTGTGTGTATATGGGGAGGCCGAGGGCTCTCTTGATTGCCTTCCTGATTAATGCGTTCAGCTTATCCCGCTCCGATCTTTGCCAGTTGTGCATGGCCGCGACGTAAGTGAAATGACGCATCACGAACGCATGCACCCATCTCACGAGGTTGTCTTCTCCGAGGCCTTGGTGCCGGTTGGCCACTCTTCTTATTAATCTGATGGCATTGTCCGTCTTCTTAGTGAGACGCAGCACTGTCTGGTTGTTAGAGCCACTCGAGTCGACCATCATGCCGAGAATCCGGATGGCATCCACTCTCGGAATATAGCCTCCGTCGTTTTTCCGTAGTTTGATGTCGCATTCGGCGAGTGGCTTCCATCCGTTTGGTTTGGGGCCTCTGCGCTTGGGTCGATATAGTAGCAGTTCCGACTTGAGAGGTGAGCACAGAAGGCCCGTGGACTCGAGGTATCTCTCGGTAGCATCAATCGCATCTTGCAGGGCCGTCTCTACCTGTCCATCACTACCTCCCGTACACCAGATGGTAACGTCGTCTGCGTATATGGTATGACTGATACCGTCGATAGCAGAGAGTTTCCTGGATAGACCAATCATGGCGAGGTTAAAGAGGGTTGGGGATATGACTGCCCCTTGTGGCGTCCCCTCAGACCCCAGCTTGATCATGTCTGAAATCAGGTCCCCGATCTTTAGGGTGACTTTTCTGTCTGACAGAAAAGATTTCGTGTAGGAATGGAAGTGCTTCCCCAGGTTAAGGCTCGAGATTGTGTCTAAAACGAACAAGTGAAGAATGTTGTCAAAGGCCTTTTCCAGATCTAGACCTAGTATGGCTCTCGTGTCCCGCGTATTAGAGTCAATAATGTGATGCTTGATGAGCTTCATCGCGTCCTGCGTCGATAGTCCAGCCCTGAAGCCGATCATGTTGTATGGGTAAATGTCGTGCTCCTCCAGGTAGCGAGAAAGCCTGTTTAGGATTGCATGTTCAGCAACCTTCCCCACGCACGATGTGAGCGAAATTGGGCGGAGGTTATCGAGGCTGGGCGGCTTGCGTGGCTTGGGGATGAGAATGGTGTTGGCCGATTTCCACATTTCCGGAACTATACCACTGCTCCATGCTTGGTTAATGATGTCCTTTAGGAATTCGATGGACTTGTCGTCCAGGTTCCGTATAGCTTTGTTCGTGATCTTGTCCGGACCCGGAGCCGATCTGCCGTTGAGGGCGTGGAGCGCCTGCCTGATCTCCTCAATCCCGAATTCTGCGTCAAGTTCAGGGTTCCCGGAGCCGTCGTAGTCAGGTGAAGGTGGTGTGGGGCCCGATGCGACAGACAGGTATTTCTTCACGAGTCAGGATAAAATTTCCTTGCTCGAATATTCTCGCTTGGCTGCGTGTAGGGTGCGCGCCAGTGTGTTGTGTTGGTTGGTTTTAGTGTTCGTCTCGTCGAGGAGATGCTTTAGGAGGTTCCAGGTTCCCCCGTTACGCATCTGCCCGTCAATCGAGTTGGACACCTCATCCCATTGCTGTTTAGAGAGGGCTCTACAGTGTTCCTCTATAGTTCTGTTGATTTCTGCGATCTTTTTTCTGAGCCTGCGGTTGAGCCTTTGGCCCTTCCACCTGGCGAGGAGGGACTGCTTGGCCTCCAACAGGTGAGCCAGACGACTGTCCATCTTTTCCACCGGGAGGTCGGTGCAAACCTCTTTTGTGGTAGCTTTGATGTCATCTCTAACATGTGCCACCCATTGTTCGAGGCTAGGCTTGTCCTCACTCTCTGTTCGCTCTTCCCTAATCTTGCGAAACTTGTCCCAGTCTGTGTACTGGAACATGCGCTGTCTCTTCTGCTCGACCTGGAGGTGTGTGGCCAAGATATAATGGTCACTACTAAAGTCTACCCCGAGGTTCGTCCACTTAACCGCTGCGATGCTCCTGACAAAGGTGTATAAATCGTATATTCGCAGTATAAATCATGGTGTAATGGCACAGGAAATAACATTATAATGAAGTCTTTGTACAGTTTGTTAAGTGACACCGCGGTCAAATATTGCAAAAAAAAAGCGGACCGATAAGATACGGAAGGATCATCATGATCATCATTAGCCTATATTTAGGTCCACTGCAAGACGAAATCCTCTCCCTGTGATTTCCATTTACCCCTGTCTTGCGCTACCTGAATCCATCTTTCGCCTCCAAATTCATAGCCCAATCCATCGCTCCGCCTAGGTTTCTGCTGTCCTCGACTGCGCTTGCTTTCTCTTGGTATCCATTCTGTAACTCTAATGGTCCACCGGTTATCCATCCTACGCATTACATGGCAGGGCCAGCTCCATTTCTTCCGCCTAATGTCAACTATAATATCGGCTCTCCCCGTTTGTTCTCTAATCCACATCACTCTCTTACTCTCTCTTAACGTTAGGCCTAACATTTCTCGTTACATCGCTCTTTGTGTGGTCCTTAACTTGTTCTCGAGCTTCTTTCTTAACTTCCAAGTTTCTGCCCCATACGTTAGCACCGGTGGAAAGCAGTGATTGTACACTTTTCTTTTCAACGACAGTGGTAAGCTCCCAGTAATAATTTGGCAAGGCCTGCCGTATGCACTCCAACCCAATTTTATTCTTCTGTAAATTTCTTTCTCATGATCAGGGTCCCCTGTGAACAATTGACCAAGATAAACGTACTCCGTTACAGAGTCTAGAGGCTGACTGGCGATCCTAAATTCTTGTTCCCTTGCTAGGCTATTGAACATTGTTTGTCTTCTGCACAATAATCTTCAACGTCACTCTTACACTTTCTCGGTTAAGGTCCTCAATCATTTGTTTTGTTTCGCCGCCTTGTTACTGAATAGGAAAATTTCATCTGCAAACCGACAGTTGCCAAGATATTCGCCGTCGATCCTCGCTCCTAAGCCTTCCCAGTCTAAGAGCTTGAATACTTCTTCTAAGCATGCAGTGAATAACATTGGAGAGATTGTGTCTCCTTGCCTGACCCCTTTCTTGATAGGTATCTTTCTACTTGTGGAGAACCAAGGTTGCTGTGCAATCCTTGTAGATATTTGCCAAGATATTCACGTATGCCTCCTGTACTCCTTCATTACGCAATGTCTCTATGATTGCTGGTATCTCTACTGAATGAAATGCTTTTTCATAATCTATGCAAGCCATATAGAGAGGTTGATTGTACTCCGCAGATTTATCTATTACCTGATTTATGACATGGATATGGTTCAAGTGTTGCCCTGAATCTATTGGAAATTATCTTGGTGAATGTTTATACAATCCTGAAAGCAAGCTAATGGGGCTATAACTCTTCATTTCATTAACACCTCCCTTCTTACTGATTAGTATAATGTTGGCGTTCTTCCAGCTTTCTGGTACACTTGAACTCGTGAGGCATTGCGAATAAAGGGCCGCAAGCTTTTTAAGCATGATATCTCCTCCATCTTTGATTAAATCGACTGGTATTGCATCTTCTCCGGCAGCTCTTCCCCTGGTCATTTCTTTCAAGGCCCTTGTAACTTCATCGCTAGTTATAGAAGGAGCCTCCGTATCCTGTTCATCACTTTTTCGAATGAAGGCAGCTTCACTGCGCTGGGAACTGTACAGGTCAGTATAAAATTCTTCAGCTGCTTTTACTATGTCATCGATATTGCTGATGATATTACCATGCTCATCATTCAGTGCATACATTTTGCCTTGTCCTATGCCAAGTTTTCCTCTCACTTATTTCATGCTGCGTCCATATTTTACTGCTTCCTCAATATTTTCCACGTATTATTACTCAATATTATCCCGTACTTTGTTCTTGTTGCTCAGTTTTGACAGTTCAGCGAATTCTATCTGATCTCTCGACTTTGACACTTTCATGCTTTGCCGTTTCTTTATTAGGTCCTTTGTTACTTGGGAGAGCTGACCTGCTAGTTGCCTTGGTGCCTTATCTCCCACTTCAAGTGCTGTTTCTGAGATCAGCCTACATACGGTTTAATTGATTACCTCTATGTTCTCTTCATATTCCTGTTCTATAGCTGCATATTTGTTTGCGAGCACCAGACTGAATTGGTCTGCTTTTACCCTTACTGCGTTTAGATTGGCCTGTTTCTTCTTGACAAATTTTATTCTTTCTCTCTTCAAATTGAGAGAAATCCTAGACCTCACTAACCTATGTTCACTGCACTTTATCCTACCTAACGCTTCTACATCCTGCACTATGCTGGGTTCGGCAGAGTGTATGGAATTTATTTCATTCCTTGCTTTTCTTTTAGGGCTTTTCCAGGTCCCCTTCCTGTTGCTGCGCTTCCTGAAGAATGTATTCATTATTCGGAGCCTATTCCTTTCCGGAATTCTACCAACATGTCTCCTCTTGCATTCCTAGAATCGATGCCGTAGTTGTCAATTCATTGCTCACCAGCCTGGTTTTCCCCCACTTTTGCATTAAAGTCACCCATGACTACAGTATACTGAGTTTGCACGTTTCTCATTGCAAATAAAGATCTTCATAAAACTTCTATTCATCATCGTGACTGGAGGCTGGGGCGTAAGCTTCTACTACCTTCATTCTATATCTCCTATTCAGGCTTAGTACGACGACTCCTACCATAGAGTTTCTAGTAATATGAAACTCTATGACTCCTACCCTCTCATTAATGCTGCCCTCTCATTACCCTCGCTACGCAAAGGTAAAACTACTTAAAGTGCTAGGGGAATTTGCTGTCTTCGGTGTGTGAGCAATTACCAGTACGGGGATTACGCCCCGAACGCATGCATCGACAAATGGCATAGAGCGCCATTACGAATTTCTTGCGGGCAAGCCAGCGTGTTGGGCCACTTGGCGTAGTTCAATTTGGCCACCTGCAAAGGTTGAGTCACTACAATTAGTAGCGATTGTACGTGTTCGCAGAGTAATCTGCACTTAGAAATGTCTAGTTGGCTGTGTAATTTAGGAAACTGAAGACAGATAAAGGGCAATAAACAAAGCCAGAAGAACGTCTGAATGGACAAGTACGAAGATCAGACAAATCCATGCGCTACCCATCAACCCCATGGTGGCTGAACCATCGCAGTGCCAGAGTGCCCTCTAGCTATTATTTTATTAAACTCTATGGCAAGAAATGTGTCGCTGGACAGGAGAGACAGCCGGAGACACCCGTGATCTGACGCATGACATAGTAAAGTTCAATGTACCAGGATGACAGCTTCCGAAATACTAGTGTTCAATTGTCCGCTCGAAATGTGCCGAGCCGCCGCTAGAGGCATCAGCTGCGGTCACGGAAAACAGGCGCGTTCGGCGCGAACGCGGGGAAACGCGATTGGCGTCGGCGGCAGCTCTACGCTACCCACTTCCCCACGCCTCACTCCTCCTCTCCATTTGGAATCAGCTACGCTGCGCGATGCTATTTTTATACTCTGATTTGGCTCTTTCCCAGCTCTCTCTCCCCCTGCTCGGCGAAGCTATCGCACAGCTGTTATGGGGTATGGAGTTTTATTGCGATAGCAATTATATGGACACTCAAAAGCAGATTTCTGCCGTCGGCGTCGCCGTCGCCGTCGCCGTGAGGTTCCGTATGACGTCAATGGAGATGAAATCGTCGCCGATGATAAGTGGTTCTTGAGGGAAAGGGAAAGGTTGACGCTATCTTCTGCAGCCCTTGAGGGAGCACGGCTCAGCGCCGAACGCTGTATGTGCGAGTGAAAGGGAGCGAGGGGCGCTCGCTTTCACGGGGAGTGAACGCACGGCGGAGAACAAACGCGCGTTCTGCGCCGTGCTCGCTTAAGGGCTGCAGAAGTAGGCGTCTCTTTCCTCCTTTACAATCACCATATATGTAGAGCAAACGCGTGTTGTTCAGACGCGCGAGAGGCCGTGGAGGAGGGGGGGAGGGGGAGGGAAGGGAGGCGACGTTTAGCTGCGGCACCAAGTGCCTATATATATCAGAGGCTCCGGCAACAGTCACCAACGCCGCACGCATTTTGAGCGAACGCGGGCAAAACGCCGACGGCGTCGACAACAGTTCTGCGTGTTGCCGGTGCTGCTGCATGTCCAAGTTTATACAGCTGATAAAGCTAATATCATTACTCCGTATAGCTCTCTACAAATTTGCTATCGCAATTGATGCTTCGCCTTTCAGGTGAAACTGCGACAACTTTTTGTTTAGGCCACGAAATTTTCCGATCAACGAGAGGTATACAGCTTCGCTGTAAAACAGCAAGCCTAACAACAGAAACAAGCTCAACGCATGCACAAAAAACTTAAGTTTTCATCGCCGCCACGGAGCCCCGGAGAAACACGTCCGTCCGCCACTACTGCCACCTCTCTCATGCCAGCCGCTAAAGCTTCTTCCTGCTGCTGCAGTGCCACCCAGCAATTGCGGACGCGATGCCATCGCTCGTGTCGACTACGCCAGGCTGATCGCCCTCTCTCAGCTGTCGGCCTCGTAAGCCATCCAGAAGCGCCTGTACGACAGCCGGCATCAAGGCATCCGTTTCTCACCCTGATTTTGGTTCTCCTGTTCTATCCGTTCGGTCGTGTAGGTTTGTCATAGAAGCAGTCATCCGGGTACATTGGACTTTACTATGTCGTGCGTCAGATCACGGATGTCTCCGGCTGTCTCTCCTATCCAGCGACACAGTTCATGCCACAGAGTTTCATAAAATAATTACTACAGAGTACACTGGTGTGGATGAGAGAACAAACGGGAATAGCCGATATTATAGTTGACATTAAGCGGAAGAAATGGAGCTGTGCTGGCCATGTAATGCGTAGGATGGATAACCGGTGGACCATTAGGGTTACAGAATCGATACCAAGAGAAGGGAAGCGCAGTCGAGGACGACAGAAAACCAGGTGGGATCATGAAGTTAGGAAATTTGCAGGCGCAAGTTGGAATACACTAGCGCAAGACAGGGGTATACGGAGATCACAGGGAGAGGCCTTCGTCCTGCAGTGGACATAAATATAGGCTGATGATGATGATGACACTGGCACTGCGATAGCTCAGCCTACATGGGAATGATGGTACATTGCCTAGAATATACTTACTTCTTTCCAGGCACTGTATCGATGGGTAGCACATGGATTTGTCTGATCTTCGTACTTGTGGATTCAGACGTTCTTGTGGCTTTGTTTATGGCCCTTTATCTATCTTCAGTGTCCTAAATTTCACAGCCAACTATACATTTCTAAGTGCAGATTACTCTGCGAACACGGACAATCGCTGCTAATTGCAGCGGCTCGACCTTTCCAAGTAACAAATTGAGCCAAGCGTCTCAACACGCTGGCTTCTTCGCAAGAAATTCATAAGGGCGTTCTATGCCACTTGTTGATGCATGCGTTCGTGGCGCAATCCCCGTACTGGTCCTTGCTCACACACCGAAGACATCACAGATTCCGGTGGCACTTTAAGTAATTTTACCCTTCCGTTTCTTATTGATGCGCTTTTCTTTGCAGGTAGGTAGGTAGGTACAACTTTATTCGACAATAGGTGTCGTTCAAGGGGGAGGTAGTCTGTCAGGTCGTGCCTGACAGCCACCTCCCTGGCTCTGTCCACGGCCCGGAGCTGATCCTCCAGGCTTGTCCCGGCGAGGATATTATTCCATGCCCGGGATGAGGGAGTGGCCATGAGAGAGTAGGGGGGAGGGTCCTTCCGGCAGTCCCAGATAATGTGGTTGAGAGTGGCGATCTCTCCACATAGCTTACAGTGGGGGTCGATTAGCTCCGGGTATATGTAGGAGAGTAGCTGGGGGCAAGCAAACGAATGCGTCTGTAGGCGACGCCAGGTGATTTCTTGACACTTGGTCAATTTAGGGTGAGGTGGTGGTCTCGATCGTCTCGAGATTCTATAGTAGGTCGTGATGGCACTGTAGGAGGTCAAAGGTTCCCTATTTGAGTCCTTCGGGTCAGAGGCCTGTCCTGCCACTCGGTGGACGAATCCTCGAGCATGTTGGTGGGCAGCCTCGTTTCCCGGGTTCCCCGAATGGGCCGGGACCCATACAAGTTCGATGGGGCAAGTGAAAACCTCTGCGTCGTCATCGTCCTCCCCGCTTCCATACTCAGGGGGAAATTGAGAACGAGAAGAAAGAAGGGGGTGAACTAGTCGTAGCGTTTTAGGAGCTACTATGCAACGAGTGAAGTTGCTGATGGCGGCCTTGGAGTCGCTCAGAATTGTGGTGAAGCCTGCCGCTGCTGCAAGTGCGATGGCGACCTCTTCGGCTTCAATTGCGTTGGGGGCTCTCAGCGAGCATGCTGTGCGTAGACGTGACTCGCAGTCCCGTTTGTTGGGAAGAGAGACCACGCTGATGGCGAAGTTGTTATTGGTTGGGTATTTGGCGGCATCTACGTAAGCCGCTTCAGGTTTAGACCCGTGAGTTTTGTGGAGAGTCCTTGCTCTCGCTTTTCTTCTTCCATCGTGGTGGCCGGCCAATATGTTCTTTGGCATTTGCTTGATGAGGAATTTCCTCCTAATTTCTGGCGGAATCGTGTCAGGGTCATTGCGCGTTGGAGAAACCCTCTGCCCAATACGGTCCAGGATCCAACGACCCGTCCTGCTTCCTTGAAGCCGGTATATTTGCGCAGTCCTTTGCGATTCTAGGATTTCCTCCAGGGTGTTGTGTAGACCCAAACTGAGGAGACGTTTTGTCGAGGTATTACGGGGAAGTCCCAGGGCGGTCTTATAAGCCTTGCGTATCAGGTGGTCTAGGTGATCGCGTTCCATTTGTCGGAGTTGTAGGTATTGCAAAGCGTACGTAAAACGCGGCACGACAAAGGCCTGAATGATCTGGAGTAATTCCTTGTCCTTCATGCCCTGCCTGCGTGCGCTTATCCTGTGTATCAAGCGAGCTGTCTGATTTACCGATATGGCAAGGCGGTCTAGTGTGATATTGTTGTAGTGGTTTTTCTGCACGATGAGGCCAAGTATCCTAATGTGCTCCACTTGGGGTATTGGCGTGCCATTAACCAGTACGTTGATAATGGGTAGTGGAGATTTTATTCTTCGTAGGTCGGGAGGTCGGAAGATCATCAATTCAGACTTGCTTTGTGAACATTTGAGGCCTGCGGCACCCACATGTTGGACGACTACGTCCGCGGCCCTCTGGAGGGTCTCCTCGATCTACCCGTCGGACCCGGTGGTCGTCCATAGCGTGATGTCGTCCGCATAAAGTGTGTGGCGCAGGCCCGGGATTGCGTCCAGCTTGGGGGGTAGTGACCTCATTGCGAGGTTGAAGAGAAATGGTGACAGAACGGCTCCCAGAGGGGTGCCACGGTCGCCGAGTTTGATCTGCTGGGAAGTGAGGCAGCCCACCGATAGCTCAACCGTTCTGTCGGAGAGAAAGGTACTAATATAATTGTATGTGCGCTCTCCAGGTTGTAGCACGACTAGACTGCTGACAATGGAAAAGTGATTCACGTTGTCGAAGGCTTTGTGAAGGTCGAGTCCCAATAGAGCTTTGGTGTTTTTGCCACTGTCTGGTTTGATGAAGTCATTCATGGTGCAGCTGGATGAGGGTATCCTGGGTAGACAGATGTGCACGGAAGCCCAGCATCGTTGGGGGAAGAAGGTTGTGCTCTTCTGCGTAATTTTGTAGGTGCAGAGCACAACGTGCTCCACCAGCTTACCCAGGCATGAGGTAAGGGAGATGGGTCGGAGGTTGCCGAGCTCGAGTTTCTTGCCCGGTTTCGGAATGAAGGAGACCCTGGCGTGCTTCCACTCTGCAGGTATTTGGCCGGACCTCCAGCATTTATTCATGTCTTTGGTTATAGCCCCCACTGATTTCGAGTCGAGGTTGCGGAGCATTTTGTTGGTCACTCCATCTGGACCTGGTGCCGATTTTGTGCGCAGCCTATGGAGTGCCGCGCAACCCTCGGTCTCTGAAAAATCAGCATCGAGTTGGGGGTTAGGGTTTCCCCGGTATTCTGGTAGCGCCGTTCTGGTGTTACTACCGCCATTTAAATTGGCTTGGGTATTGATATAGATATTGGCCAGTTCGTCAAGCAACTCCTCGTCCGAGCCCGGGTATTGGTGAATGATGCGTTCAAGACGTTTTCTGGTCTCGGATTTGGTGCTGTTAGGATCGAGGAGATGGCGTAATAGATGTCACGTTTTTTTGGCGCCCATTGGACCATGCAGACTGCTACATGTTTGTTCCCACTGCTGACGTTCAAGCGTGGTGCCATGAGTTTCAATGTCGCGTTCTAACTTCGCGATTCGTCATCGGAGTTTCTTATTGTGCCGTTGCCGCCTCCACCTTCGCATGAGGCCTTCTCGTGCCTCCCACATGTGTAGGAGACGAGAATCTGTGGACGCTAGATTCTCCACACCCATTTCTTGCGTTACGGTTGTGACGTCGCTCTTTAGGATCTTAATCAATTCTCCGAGGTCAAGAATTGTGTTGGGGGCGGTTTCCCCCCGATACTGGCGGAAGTGATCCCATTTGGTTATGCGTGCCGCCGTGTGGGTTCGTTTGTTAGTTGAGGCGAATACTGTTGTGACTAGGATGTTATGGTCACTGCCTACCGTTAATACAATCTTTTCCCACTTGGCTGCAGTCACATTTCTGCCCAGGGTAAGATCAGGGGATGTGTCCTTACATACGCCGTTTCCGACCCTTGTCTGAGGTTGCTGTGGATCGTTGAGGATGGTAAACCTTGTATCTTGAATGATTCCCCATAGTCTGGTCCCTTTAGTGTTCGACTTGGGGTAACCCCAATCGGGATGTTTGGCATTAAAATCCGCGGTGACGAGTAGTTGAGCGTCTTTGGCCATGCAAGATGCTTTCTTTAATATGGGAGAGAAGTCGGCTCCCCCGTCTCTGGGTGAGCTGTAAATGTTAAGGATGACGAGAGCCATGTCCCCTCGTTTCTTGGGGAGGATTTCAACGAGAGTGTCCTGAATGCTGGCACATTCAATTTCATGCTGCACAGCTGTCAGTTTAAGATGCACCAAGACGGCCGTGCAGGGGGTGAAGAGTCTCCCAGCTGGTTATATTCTTTGTAGCCAGGAAGTTTTACGTTGCAATTTGTCTCTTGTAGCGCTATGATATCAGGAAAATGCTTGGGTTGGTTGTTACCCACGTGTTGAATAAGTAGCTGCAGATGACCTTTCTTTTTTTGGACGCCTCTGCAGTTCCACTGCCACACCATAAGTTTGGTATTTGCAGTATCCATGATGGTTATTTCACTTGTATGGGCTGGGAGCCCGGCTGAGCAGAGGGGTCCGGCTAGGTTGAGTGTTTGCCATTCTGGCCAGCAGCGTTTCTTGTAAACAAATTAATTTGGGCGACTATCTTGGATTCCAGCCTTTTTTCAAGAGTGTTAATAGCCTCCTGCACCGCCTCGTGTACCGCGGTGGTTATGTCGGCTTCTGCATGTAGTGACGCTGTGGTAGAGGCGGCTTTGCGTTTACCGGCCGCTTTCGGCGCCGACCCTGACTCGCTATTGCTGGTCGAGGGAATGGTGCAGGTTTCAGTTTGCATCGGGGTAGGGGGGGTACATTGAAAGAGGGGGATGTGGGGGACATAACGTTATTAACTTTTGTTTCTAGTGTTTGAATATAGCCTGTTAATCGCGCTATCTGGGACTGCAAGGAGGTGATATTGCTCTTAAGAAGGGCATTCTCTTTGGCCAGCTCCCTCACCTGGGGTTCCGTTGATGCGACCGCTGGTGGTCCCGTCGGTTTGGTAGAGGCCGGGGGCCCCTGGTCCCAGGCCACTCTCTTGGGCTGCTGTTGGCTGCTGGACGACTGCGGCTGTGTCGTAGTGGCTGGCCTCCCGGTGGAACGAGATCTTCGACGTCGGGCCGGGCGGGATCTCGAACGTCTCTCGGAAGGAAATCGCGAGCTTCTCCGCGAGTCCCGGGATCTTGATCTGGATCTGATGGCGTGTGCTTGGTGTCGGTCCCCTCCTCCATCTCCCGTATTTGACAGTGGCGGAAAGGAGATTGACCGGTCCTTGGAGATCGAACGGTTACCCCAACCACTCTGTTGAGACCCGGTGTTGGTAGAGGTGGGCGTAGAGGTGGTGATGGAATTGGCCCATGTCAATGAAACCCGGGCTTGTCCTGCGGTGTGCTTACTGGTTGCATTGTTTGCAGAGGGGTTCTTGCGCTTCTTAACGAAACAATAGTTGCAGCTGTACGTGGAGTGCTGTCCGTTGCAAATTATGCAATGGGGAGTGCAGGTGGGTGTCGATCCTTCGGGTGGTGGGGGATGGTCACCTCCGCAGCGTTGGCAGCGGTCTTGTCGTGGTTTGGGGAGACATCAGTCCGGTGGCCTGTTGAACGGCAGTTGAAGCAGGCCTCTACCTTGTTGTGAAAGGGTAGAAGGCGAAGTTGGACCCCGTGATAGCATATCCATCGAGGTAGTTTAGTGTCGATGAGGGTGACCAAAATATGGGGCGTTTTTCCCATGCGTCGACCGTTCACGACGGATAGCGTGGGTTTGCTTGCCTGGAGATCTTCCAGGATGGCTTGCTCCGTGAAGTCGTCAAAGGCACGGTATAGTATGCCCCGCAGAGCATCATCCAGAGGCGGGCGTAGATATGGACGGCGAAGGTTTTGCCGGAGACTGTGAGAGAAGTGATTTGCAGGTAGGCTTGTGCACGAGCCGACTCTGCTACGCTGAGCGTGAAGGTGTTGTTGGTTGGGTAAATACGCACCATGTCACGCGACGCAGGTGGGAGATCTTGTAGGTTTGCTGCTTGTAATAGTGCGGTGTAAAGATGCCAAGGTTGAGAATTGGTGAGGTCCACGGGGGCTTTTGGACGACCCACAATGTGAATCGTATCGGCTGAAAGGCGCGGGAGTGGAACATGACGCCGTAGTGAAGGAGGCGAAGCCTTTGTTTGCTTCGGTGGCCGTGCCGACGAAGGTGAGGAAGCCGACGCGTCGTTAGGCGTTGCTGCGGCGGCAGCGGCGAGACGAAACGCTGCGCGGCGTTTCTCTGGGCGCGAAGGCCTGGTGATTGCCACGATTCCTCCAAGAGCTCTTCCTGGGTGGCCTTTCGTCCTTCGACAACGTACGCCATGTAGGGTAGGCGGCCGAAAGGTAGGAAGGCAGGGCGGTGGCAGGTAGCCGAGTGCTTCTCCGTCAGCGGATTAGCGTGCAGGCAGGCGCACTCCAACTAAGCCTGGTCGGCCTAGGTTGGCGCGCGGCGTGGACGCTGGCGTCCGAAAACTCTCCTGGGGCTTCCCGGGCAGGTGTCGGGTTGAGGTTGGTGTCAAAATGAACCTGACGATTTGCTGCATGCACTAGTAGCACAAACATCGAGGTGTGGCCTAAAGGACCGGCACAGAAATGGGAAATCAACGGAGCTGATGTGATCTGCGACCATTCGCGTCGGCGACCGCAGCGCCTCCCCCTTTTCTTTGCAATATTTGACCGAGGTGTCAAGTAAGAAACTGTACAAAGACCGCATTGGTGTGTTATTTCCTGTGTCATTGTACCGTGAATTATACTGTGCAGGCCCAGGAAAATACGTTTTGAAGCGCGCTACAAGAAAGCTCGTCGCGCCAGGGGTTAAAACCTTTTTTTAACAGCGGAGCTGTTTAAGCTGGGCGTAATTTGTCTGCTGAATCCAAAAATGTGGGCCAATCCTGGCGGCAGTGCAGAAAGCATCCAAGCGCAATGGCACACACCCTTGTGAATTAGACAAGCTGAACCTGGATAAGTCTAGCTAAGCCGGTTGGGACTGCTTTAGCTTAGTCAGTCATAAATAGGCAATTGGTAGCCAAGCAATAGGTAATCAATAATCGATCAATAACTAATAAATTCCGGAAAACTCCGGAAATTCCGGTTGGGGATGACTTGGTAGTGCTTAGCCTAGCCCAACTACGTGGCCAATACCTGGCGATAGCCAATCGATAGCCAAGCTATAGCTAATCAATAATCGATCAATAATCAATAAATTCCGGAAAATGCTGGGGATGACTTGGTAGTGCTTAGCCTAGCCCAAATACGTGGCCAATACCTTGCGATAGCCAATCGATAGCCACTCAATAGTAACCAATAGTTTATTAATAATCAATAAATTCCGGGAAATGCTGGGGAGGACATGGTAGTGCTTAGCCTTGCCCAAAAGCCTGGAATAGCTAGGTGCCCATCTGCTCCGCTGTCTCTCAAGCATTGCGCCGCCAGTGCAAGCTATGCTGATTTTAACACGAAAGTGTTTTATGCCGGGGTCCACCAAGACTTCACTGACGTATTTCCGTCACGGAAATACGTCAGCTTACAATGTACACGAACATAATACAAAGAAAGAAACCAGAAAAAAAGTTCCACAAACATGGAAAATTTGGAAATCGAACCCACGACCTCTCGGTCCGCGACGATAGATCGCCGAGCGTTTAACCCATTGCGGCACAAACGCATTTGCAGAGAGCTACACAGACGCGCCTTATATATCTAACACTCCTCCGTGTACCCGCGCTCTTGCTCGGGGCGGTGCCGCCGCCTACGAGCAGAAAAGAGAAGTACTGCATTATGACACTAACGCGCACCGACAGTGAACGCTTCGGTGGTCTCAGCACTACGACGCCTCGATGCCAGCATTCGAAGGGACGCTGGCATCAAGAAGCACTACCAACGCCACCTAGGTGGCGTTCACCTGTACTCAGCACAGCGGAGCGTGGCCTCCGCAATTAGCTCTGAAAATGTTTCTGAAGTTGATCGCGGAGGCTGCAATTACGACGCGCTGTACGCGCTGATTTGACTCGGTGACGATTCAGTTACGTGCTTTGTCTTGCGCGTTGTATTAGTGTGTCAGTTACGTGCTTCGTCTTTCGCGTTGTGCTAGCGTGTGCAGCGTAGTGCAGCTTCCATATGCACGACGGTTGCTCATGGTCATCGACGTTGGTAGTCGTGATGGAGGAGACGTGCCACCAGGCGTCAGCGTGGGTGCATCAACGCCTAAGGGCGCTTTAGCCACAAAACACCAATAGACATTATATATCAATGTGCAATAAACATTACACTACTTCTGTGAAGACACGTTTCACTTTCGTGTTCTATACCGATTCCTATATAAGAGGGATCAACCACATTTTTTTTAACTTTCGTGACCGCGGGAAAATCGGTAGTTTTTGGGTAGTCTGGTAATTGTTTTTTTCCTGCCACGGGAAATAATTATTATTGAAGTATATTGTATCAAATTGTAGAAGAAGAAATTATCTTTCCAACGCTGTTAATTTCAAACCACATATTTATTAAAAATAATACGAAAAAAATTATCAAAACAAAAATCTATTAAGACATCAATGCTGATTTGCACAAAAAACATTTAAAGAAATCGAACTATACATTTTCAACAAAAGGGCCATATGAAATCAGCCTGCACATATAAGCTCTGTATCTACAAAAGTTCTTCAGGTACACAGGTAGACGCAGCACTTCGGAGCGCGATTCCAAGGTCCACTCCCGGCCGTCTTCGTGGACAAAACTCCACTCTCTGCGCGGCCGCCGGCAAATGGTCCCGTCTGAACGACGTTGACACCCTGCAGATCAGAACTGTGACCTTTAGAGCACGCCGGAAATCCTTTCGTCGATGCGCGGCAGTGATAACACGGTCCGAGAAGAAATCAAAACTCACCGGCGGATGCCTGTCGACGTTCCGGGGCGGTTTGCCGCACTTTCGTCGTCCGTACGGAAGTCCGACGAAACGAAGTCGTCTTCCGAGTCTGTGCTGCTACAATCATCCGCAAATTCGAGCCGAGATGCGTCGGAATCCGTCGAAACTCGCCGTTTCGTTGGAGCGGACGCGCGCGACGTAGATGCCAAAGGACGAGCGCTCGTCACCCTGACTATGCAGGCGCTTTAAAAATCCCCGCGCGGTGGAAAAGAGAAATACAAATCCGAAAGTAATAAAATAGTCTCTCTTTAACCCGCTCGACAGCGCTAGCTGTCCGGAGCGCTCGGAGAAGCGCCAAAATTGCAACTTCTACCATCGAGAACATACTGTCGACGGGAATAGGCGCGGTCACGAAAGTGCACGCAGGAACCTGACCCGTTAAAACATGGTTAGATGATAGTGGTTTATTTGTTCTGTGGGGTACTTACTTTTTTTTGTGCAACAAACCAGGAACAATTGATCATGTGTTTTTAGATTGCTGGAGTGGGGTGTTCTTCCGGCACATTTACAGAGAACTCTGAAAAAAAGAGTTGCCATGAAATCCGCATGGAATTCCTTATCTCACGGTTGAACATGACCATGGCGTGCCTTTTGACCTTGTCATGCTCCTGGGCCTGCACAGCATATGGCGAACTTGCACGGCTGTACACAATGCAGATATTGATATTATACCCGTTGGCGAATATTTTTGCCTATGTGTCTCATTTTGTCGCAGTGCAGAAGGTGCAGACGTTTGTACCGGCGTGGGTTCCAAGACTAGAAGTTTTGTTGCACATGCCTAAATACCAATGACATGTAGTCAGGAAACAGCTGACGGTTAACCGATATGTGATCGTGTTATTCTGTTCTTGTGAGCTCGTAAGCTCTGTGACATGCGAAGCAATAAAGAAAAAAAAAGAAAAAAGTCCGTGGCGTAATGGCTGCCATATCGGGCTTCTGTCTAGAGGTCCTGTGTTCGAATCCTGCCGTCGGACATTTTAAGAATGTTTATATTATTACACAGTACTTTGTTGAAAATGACGAGTTTACAAAGTCACGAAGCCGTTTGAAGCCAGAAGGACAAAGCTTAGGCAAATCCATTTACTTCCCATAATTCCAATGCTGGCTGATCCACCGTGCTTGCAGACACAAGTGCCAGAGGTTCTCTCCAGTAATTAATGTATGAAATTCTACAGTTCACGCAAGACGGCTCAAAGCCTACCACCCTCCGTTTGATCAACATGTCTAGCTGCGCCAGTATGGTGCTTCCACCGCCGGAGGCAATGCTACGCGTCTACTGAAGGCGAAGAGAAAGAGCATCGCGGGAAAAAAATGACGAAGAGGACGATGTCGTTCGACATGCGAGCTATCTGCCATATTGTTGCGAGCCGTGCATGCGAATGTAAATACACAATCTGCATGGGCAACATGTGTGTGGGTAACAAGATAATGCGCATGGTGTGGTTTGAGCAATTTGCGTGTTTGTACTCTTTGTATAACTGAGGTATTCTTTCTAGAATGGGCCTATTGAATGGTGTTTGAGAACTGCTGATTCTGCCCTGCGAGACTTCGAAATATGCAGCCGTTCGCTCCGCTGAATCTTATGCTCTTTTCTCGGGTTGTAAGTGTCTTAGACAGGTCAAAGGATAGGCGAAGCCGGATTCTGTGCGCGGGAGAGCTGATGTGGGCACGCATGTACATGTGGAGCTTTGTGCTTTTATATAAAGGCAGGTCATGATTTTGAATGTCTCTGCAAGCGACTTGGCTAAGATTAAAATCGTGTCTGATGTATGTGTCACTTTCGTTATGACGAGTCTTATCGAAAGCAATTGCGCGTCTTGAGGTGTTGGCTCTCTCAAGTAACTTTTCGTCAGCGTTGAGTCGTGCCCAACTACCGCTGCTTTGCTGCTCTCGGCGTTATTACTAGCATCTGTATTGTAAGTGTTTTTATCGCTTGTTTGCTACATAATATTTTATACTTTAGAGAGTCGTTTTCGAATCTTTCCCGTGTCCGTATTATTAGGGATGGGATTTACTTTTATCCTTGGCAATCATGTCATACTGAAAATGGACAAATTGGGGGTAAGTTAGTGACTTTGTATCACAATAACGTGAGTATTCGTAGAACCTAATCAGATGATTGAAGTCGTAACATTTTATGGATGCCTATTCTGTCTTCTAGTTGAAGATGCCGGTTGCTTCAATTTTATTTTGGCGCAATCTTAGGAACTCACAGGGAAAATCAAGGACACTTCATAATTATGATGTCTATCTTTTCGCGTTGCGTGTTGGTAATGTTACGTTAGGTAGCACGTATTCCTCAAAAAAGTAAGTATTTCTATAACCTTATGCAGCTAGGTTATTTCATACTTTTCTTATGTTTAGTTATTCTACGTGTCATAGCAAGGATCGGCTCAAGTTCCACAGTTAGCTTCTGCACGCATGTAGCTGTTTTGCCATTGTCCTGCAGAGGGAAAAAAACGAGGATTCTTGTGATATTCTCGCTGAGGTAAAGCTGCGTGTTGCATTGGAAGTGTTATTACGTTATTAGGTTCTTTGGCTGGCTTGCTGACGCTGTCACTAATGACGACATATTCTGATTGCTGTTGGGAACATTACGGCCCCCGTGTATCGACGTATTTCCGTATGGTATTTAGTCCTGTTTGAATAACGTTTTATTCCCACCATGGTGATCCTAGATCACCAAATAGGTTCGTCCAGCAAGGTACGCTTCAAAAAGAACATCCTGTAACACATTTTGACTGATTTGAACTAAGCTTGCGAGATGGGACCACGAGGGCAATATCTCGGAGAGCTTGTCATGATTGGTGAAGGCGTAATACTTCCAGTGAAATGGATGTTGATGCCGAAGGGTGAGTCAGTTTATTCACTGCGTCATTGCTTGCAGCTCAGCGTCTGACTGGAGCTGAAGAGCAGCGAACTCTGCCTGCGCTTTGCGCATCAGCTCTGCGTCCGTCAACAGGTCGAGCACGGTTAGTGCCAGCACTTTGGCCGTTCTCAGAGTCGGTGACTGGGCCTCCTCGGAGCCAGCCAGGGTTGCGAACTGATGAGTGTGGTTGGCCGGTCCCCGCACCTTCTCCTTCGACCCGACGCTGTACACGGCGTGCAAGGTGGGCACGCGATGGGACACATTGCCACAGTCCGTAGACGCTCCGCTGACTGTTAGCTTTTTCACGTAGTCATCGATGAAGGTCAGCCCTGCATATTTGAGAGGCCGTGACAAGAATGGTGGTAGTGGCCACACAGTTTATTATAAATATTACTACAATCCTAATGTGGTATACAAGTTATATAAACAGGGATAAAAAGCCTGGGGAAGGCTGGTCAACATTTCGATAGGTGGACCTGTCTTTGTCAAAGGTGGTCCAGTTACACTTATGATCCGATACGTTCCGCATAAGTTCATCCCAGTTCTGTAGTGGAACGAAGGAAACATGAAGTGCACCGGCAAAGTTTAACCGCCGCAGCGACTTTGTTCTTTTAATTTAACTTTTTTATGTATGTCTGTTTTTACTTTTTTTATGTGGGTCTGCTTTTGCTGTAGTTAAATAGATGCACTTACTTTCTTTCTGGTCTATTTATGCTTGCACTTCCCGTTCATTGCTTTTTCCACATTCTTGTGTTGCACATAAACACTTCTCACCATGCAAAACGCTATAGAAGAAACACTGGTGCTGCGATATTTAGGATAGTCGGGGGATGATGGTCATAACGCACGAATTTGTGGAAAATTCATGCTCAGGGCTTGATACGTTACTTGTAGAATTACTTATAGATGATACGAGATAGGCGCGTTTCCAGCTCCGCAAACACTTTCGACGGTTAGTTAGTATTGGTTAGTATAAGCCTAGCCTTTGAAATCTGCTTCTGTTACCCAGAAAGAATCGTCGCTAGGGCATAGATTTGGACACCTCCCTATTACGCTTTATTTCATAAACTGCAAGCAAACACGCGTTTCAGAGCCCATCAAGATAATAAATTTATTCCCACATGCACAGTAATTGCAACTTTTTGCATGTAAAAATCACTATTTTATTAAAAGTGATCGCTCTGTAGCGTCACAAAGTCGTTTGAATCCGAAAGGTTGAAGTTTAGACAAATCCATTCACCAACCATCATTCTCATGCTGGGTGAACTACCATGCCTGCAACTCCTGTAGACACTAGCGCGAGATATTTCCCTAGTAACTTTTGTAGGAAACTTTGTAGTAGTGCCGTAATGGATTATAATCAGAATTACAATAGTATTACCAAATTTCTCGGCATACAAGCAGAGTGACCAGTGTTTTCATTCTGACAACTCTACAAGAAGATTTAGACCTTATTGCCGCTTGGTTTCAAATGCGTAAGCATTTCTATGCCTACCGAACGAGAATCCTATCCGACAGGTAAGACGAATGCAATGGCTCATATCCCCCTACACAATGGCTCATACCCATGTAAGCAATGGCTTATACCCTCGTAAGCAAGCAGAAATGCAAAAGCCCACGTGAGGCAGAGGCTACAAGCGCTCAGCAAAGTGAAGCGAACAGTGAATACATTCATTGAAATCACCAATAAACACACACAACAACATACGTTTCAATAACGAACAAGGTCAAAACAAGCATCTGAACCATGAACGAAGCATTGCATACCCCCCTAAGCAAATGTAGTGGTGGTATTGCAACACCTTCGGTGCACATGCGGGTTGATAAGGACCGGTGAGAGTTGATAAGGGTAAAATTTCCCAGCAGAATCGAAATGTTTTTTACCAATATCGTTGAATAAAGAACTTGTCACCGTTGTTTGTGGTGCTTCTCTGAACTTTTACACCCAGAAGTGAGTCCACGCCTCTGCAGAAACTCCTTTATTGCAGGCAAGGCACGCTTTAGAATCTCGTTTATCATTGATTCCGGAACCATGCAGGCAAAAATGGCAGCTGGCTGAGAGCCTGACCAAAGTTTGAAATCAATCACTCGATATCAGCGTAGAGTTTTGCAGAAAATGCGCAAACGTAAACTTACACTGCGGAGCTGTCTTCCTAGCGATCTTTATTCACAAACACGCACGCATATGTAAAATGACGGCCCTATAAAGACGATTCAACACCGCCAATCAACCATGCGAAAATATACGTGTGATAAATACTGGTTGGATGAAGGTCCACTATACATACTCATTTTCATTCCTTTGTAATTCTTCGCAGAAAGCGTGGCATGATTTCGCAATTCCAACTTGTCTATATCATCACCTTGGAAACCCAAATCAGTTTTCAGCCATATAACTTCATTGGTTGATATTGTAACGCAGATCGAAGACGGAAAGAATAGACGCTTCTCTTTAATGACGGGCCAGAACAAGAGCGTGCAGCCTACGCGCTTCGTCGTCTTTCATGGCGCCCCCGTGCGATAAGCGACCGACTTGGTCGCGTGAAAAAGTTCCTTCAGCCACGACAAGAAATGGAGCTCCTCAGGTGCATCTGGGCGTCCACGTACGCGCAGGCAGACAGACAGACAGACAGACAGACAGACAGACAGACAGACAGACAGACAGACAGACAGACAGACAGACAGACAGACAGACAGACAGACAGACAGACAGACAGACAGACAGACAGACAGACAGACAGACAGACAGACAGACAGACAAGACAAGACAAGACAAGACAAGACAGACAGACAGACAGACAGACAGACAGACAATGAACTTTTATTGAGGTCCTGAGGGACTAGCCGGCGGAGACCCGTTGGGGCCCCCGGCTCGCCACTGGCTGCTCCCATGTCGGAATCGGGAGGCCAAGCCTCTCCGCTCTTTCACGGGCCCTCTGGACGGCCATGGACTATATTTTGGTTTCATGCGCACTACATGAACAACTTCAGCGTGAGGACGACGACGGAGCGAACCGGGGTCGGAACTGCAGGGGAAGACTTCGTAGGTTACGTCACTGAGGCGGCGTGTAAGCTTGTAGGGACCGAAATACCGGCGGAGCAACTTTTCCGAGAGTCCACGGCGACGGATGGACGTCCAGACGCACACGCAGTCGCCGGTATTGTAATGGACGTCGCGTCGATCCTGGTTGTATCGAAGGGTGTCGGTATGCTGTTGGCTGATGATGATGCCGAGCAAGCTGGCGGGCTTCGTCAGCTCTGTGTACAAACTCATCCACGTTTTCGCTGGCCGGGCTATTATCAGCCACAGGTAGCATGGCGTCAAGTGTTGAGGTGACGTGGCGCCTGTATACAAGTTCGAACGGCGTAAACTGTGTAGTCTCCTGTACAGCAGTGTTATACGCAAAGGTTACATAGGGTAAAATCTCGTCCCACATTTTGTGCTCTATGTCGACATACATGGAGAACATATCAGCCAGCGTTCTGTTCAGACGTTCCGTTAATACATTGGTTTGAGGGTGATAGGCAGTGCTCTTGCGGTGAGAGCTAGCTATGTGTCAACTGGAGAACGTCCTGCATAAGTTCGGCTGTAAATGCTGCACCATGATCCGTGATGATAACAGACGGTGCACCATGTCGTTGGACGATGTAGTGGACGAAGAACTTGGCCACATGATACGAGTTTCCTTGCGGAATAGCTTTGGTTTCGGCATACCGGGTTCAGCAGTCGGTAGCGACGACTATCCATCTGTTGCGCGAAGAGGTCACTGGGAATGGCCCAAGTAGATCCATTCGTGTTTGTTGGAACGGTGCTTGAGGAGGGTCCACAGGGTGGAGAAAGCCAGCCGGTTTAAAGGGAGGTTTCTTGCGGCGCTGACAATCGCGGCAGGTCTTTACGTACCGTTGCACAGAAGAAAAAAAAGCCGGGGCCAGTAATACTTCTGTCGTATCCTTGCTAATGTCTTAGCGAATTGCAGGTGTCCCGCGCATGGCTCATCATGGCAGGCTTGCAAAACGACAAGGAGGTACGTATTTGGACCGCTTATTCCGCAGTTTTTCCTGTAAAGGACATTGTTGTGCAAACATTACGATGATAAGCCGCGCACGAGCGAGCGAGGTAAATTATCTTCAACTCCTTGAAGGTGCTCGATCAGCGGCAGCAGCTCAGGGTCAGCGCACTGGTGCTCAGCCATCTCTACAGCGTCGACAACGCCGACAAATGGGAAGTCATAGTCATGGTCCGATGATGTCGTAGGGAGCGGTGCGCGTGACACAGTCAGCGTCGCAGTGCTTGCTTCCAGGTCGGTAGACAACGGTAATGTACTCTTGTAAGCGTAGGCTCCAACGGACTAGTCTGCCTGAAGGATCCTTGAGGTTGGCAAGCCAGCACAGGGCGTGGTGATCGCTGACAGCCTTAAAGGGTCTACCGCACAAGTAGGGTCGGAATTTACTAATTGCCCACACAACCGCTAAGCATTCTTTTTCAGCGGTTGAATAGTTTTTCTCAGCCTTGGAGAGACTGTGGCTTGCATATGGTGCGTTCCGCACCATCTTGTCACTGCACAAGAACTGCGCCGAGACCCACATTACTGGTCTGTACGGATTTGCGCACAGAAATTTATACTGTCTGTACAGTATGGATTTCTGTGTCTGCGCCTTCGTCGAAATGAGAAACTATTCGGGCAGCTTGAAAACGCTGGCGCAATTCATTGAACGACTGCTGCTGCTCGTCCGCCCAAATGAAAGGCACATCGTCACGTCTAAGTCGTGTAAAAGGCTCAGCAATTCTAGAGAATCCCTCGAAGAAGCGTCTATAATAGGCGCACAAACCAAGGAAGTGTTAGAAAGCCTTCTTGTCTGTGGGTGGTGAAAACTAGGCGACGGCAGCTAACTTGTCAGGGTCTGGTCGGACGCCTTTAGGACCAGCGACATGGCCAAGAAATTTGAGCTCTTGGAACCCGAAGTAGCATTTTTCAGGCTTGATGGTGAGGTCGGCAGTACGGATCGCAGCGAGGACGCTCTCGAGTCGTGCGAGATGTTCGTCAAACATGCTCGAAAACACGACGACGTCGTCCAAGTATACGAGGCAGGTATGCCATTTAAGTTCAGCAAGCACGGTATCCATCATCCGCTGGAAGGTGGCAGGTGCGGAACAGAGACCGAAGGGGCGAACTTTGAACTCATAAACCCCGTCAGGTGTCACAAACGCTGTTTTTTCGCGATCCAGTTCATGAACTTCGATTTGCCAATACCTGGATTTAAGATCTAACGAAGAAAAAAAAAAACTTGGCATGTTGTAGACGATTCAATGCGTCGTCGATGCGTGGCAATGGATAAACATTGTGCTTGGTGACACTGTTCAACTTTCTGTAATCTACACAGAAACGTAGTGTGTTGTCTTTCTTTCTGACTAACAATACAGGGGAGGCCCACGGGCTTGTGGACGGCTGCATCACATCGTCTTGGAGCATCTATTTCACCTGCTGCTTGATCGCTTTCCTTTCCACTGGAGACACTCTGTGAGGATGCTGGCGAACAGCACGTGCGGAGTCGTCCGTAATAATGCGGTGCTTTGTGATGGACGTGCGCCGTACTTTGGACGACGTTGAAAAACACTCGGCAAATTCATTCACGAGACTCAGTAGACAGTCTTTCTGATGGTCTGGCAGAGCAGTGTTAACGTGAATCCGTTCTTTTAGGCTGGGTAACTCAGATTGTTGAGACGATGCGATTTTCCATGTGCCAATATCAGTAACATCAATGATTTCGCGAAGAAATGCGATTGTCATTTGTCTTGGTACATGCCGATACTCATTGCTAAAGTTTGTTAGCAAAACGACTGAATATCTGTTTCACACCTGAAGAAGCCCTCTGGCTATGCAAATGTGGCGCTCAAGAAGCAGGGTGATGTTTGCCTCAGCAATTCCTTTGGCGTCGTCCTCCATGTCACATTGGACAAGAGTAAGCGCGCTGCTCTTGGGTGGCAACCTGACGTGATCGTCGGCAACGCGAAGCGCGATGTCACGGTTGGTGTCATTGCTGTTCGCTATGGCTTGTGTAGCAGCGAAGCTGACTCTAGACTCTTGCAGGTCGATGATGGCATCGTTCGCCTGAAGGAAATCCATGCCGAGTATAATATCCTTTGAACATTCAGGAAGAATGACGAAGTCGACGATGTACGTCAAACCGCGAATGTTGACTCGTGCCGTCCACCGGCCCATTGGAGTTATGAGGTGCCCTCCTGCGGTACGAATCTGAGTTCCGGCCCATTTCGTCGAAACTTTGTTCAGTATACGCGCGAGATTCTGGCTCATAACAGATGTGTCCGCACCGGTGTCGATCAACGCCGTGACTTCGTGGTCACCTATGGTATCTGGTACGTCGCAAGATACTGACCCCGAACTGCACTGATTTCTCTGCGTATCAATTGCTTCATATCGCGGTCATCGTAGTGGAGGATTTTCAGCTTCAAACTAAGTCCAGTGACCTCCGCAGGTCACTGGACTTAGTTTTCCCGGGAAGCAGGGCTGGGTGAGCGACGCCTTGTTGCACTCGGCGTGAAGAGGGTGCTGGAAGACCTGTGTCGGGCGGATGACGGTGACCGGGTGTCACGGAATCGTGGGGCAAACGAGGTGCTGGCGTCCGTGAGGTAGGCTTCAATCTCCATAGGCGTTCGCCATTGCGCGGCCACGGCGCATTCAGTGAAAATCCACGGAGCCCAGCTCGGCGGTAAGGACATGCCCTGTAGAGGTGATCGGCTTCACCGCAATGAAAACACAAGGGCCTCCGGTCTGCAGCGCGTCATACGTCGCTCTTGCGGGATGGTCGGGCTTCAGCCATGAATGGCGTGTGGCGAGGCCTGAAGTCGATGGTTGCTTGTTCCACGGAGCGCACACCATGAAAGTCCGGGACGTCGTTCATACCGTGAAAAGTCGGGGACAGCGAACTTCGCGCAACTTCCGCATATGACATGCGAGGCTGTGGCTGCCGTGTCTCGGGCTGTGGTGTTTCGCTTCGCTCTGGGACTTGGGCTGCCTGCCTGATTTCCTCCCGGATGACCTCAGCCAGAGCGAGTCGCGGTACCGATGCCGGAGCCACCTGAAGGTTTTGGAGGCTCTTCTCGAACAACAAGCCTAATGAGCTCCCGCAAGGCGTCGGTATTGTCAAAAGGTATAGCGAGAGGGTCACGCAATGGGGTCGACACGTCGCGGTTGTAGCAGCCTTGTTCGCTACTGCAATGCCTTTTCCATTGATATGGCTTCCGCGAGAAACTCTGCAGCGGTCTTTGGTGGGTTGCGTATTAGGCCACCGAATAACTCTTGCTTGACACCGCGCATCAAGTGCCTTAGCTTCTTTTCTTCCGGCATGGACGGATCCGCGCGTCGGAAAAGTCGGCACATATCTTCGACAACCATTTGTTGTGACGGAAGCTAGCGCCACAACTGAAAGACCAGATGGAACCCCAGGGGCGCACCGAGTCACAACGGGCATTCGGCGCTGGGACGTGGCAGGAAGAAGCCGCCATGTTGGCTGTCTGTACTGAGACAATAAACGCCATTGTTACATCTTAACAACTGGCGACGAGGATTAACCAAGTTTAGAGCCGGGCGTTAAGAGGCGACCAGTCGTGATTGTGAAATTGGAGCCGTTTACAGGGGAAGGACACGATTGGGAGGAGTACGTGGAAGTGCTGGAGCAACACTTCATCGCCAAAACAGCGATCGGTTGACAAGCAGCGTGCGGTGTTTTTGAGTTAGTGTGGACGACCGATCTCCTCGTTGCTGCGACAATTACTGGCACCTCGACGACCAAGTGATGTTCCGCTCACGAAGGTCTTCAGCTGTTTAAAACCATTACGCACCGAAGCCGTCACGGATACTACAGTGGTATCAATTTCAGTGCCCCATACAAAGGGATGGCGAAGCGGTCAAGGACTTCGTTGCGGAGCTGTGTAAGTTGGCAGACCCTTGTGCGTTCGGCAGGGAATTAGAAAACAACCTGAGAGACCGAATCGTACATGGTATTCGGGCCGATGCAATGAGACGGCGCCTGCTAGAAGAATCTGAACTAACACTGGACCGCGCTGTCAAGATCGCTGCCAGCATGGAAGCCGCCGTTTCGGGCGCGAAAATAATGACCGGCCAGGTGGACCGAGTGGCCATTAACCGACTATCAAGAACTGGCAAGGTTGTCGGTGATTGTTATCGATGCAGCGGGCGGCACCACGAGCGGTCGTGCAAGTTCCGAAATATGCGGTGTTATTGCTGTCAGAAGAGAGGCCATGCAGCAAAGAAATGCGCAAGTGGACAAGAAGCTGGAGCAAAGCTGCAGGACACGGAACATAAAGGTGGACGGCAGGGAGTCGGACTGGCGAGATATCAACCTAGGCGTGCGGTGAAGGTCGTGGAACCGGCAGACGCGGCATCCGACCAAGAAATTGGGTAGACAGACGTTGGAAATCTGTGGGCGATAGAGGGCGGGTCGACGAATATCGCTGTTCCACAGTCTGACGCTGTGAATGTTCTGGAGCCGAAGGTGCGCCCTATTTGTGCCACGGTACTCGTGGAAGGTCAGTCGCTGCGCATGGAAGTTGATGCGGGGGCCGTCTACTCGGTGATTGCCGAAGCGGAGTTCACGACGCTGTTTCCAAGGATGGTGCTGGAAAATTCCGATCTCAAACTGAGAGGCTACTTCGGCCATTTATTCGCGGTCGGGGGGAAAGCGACAGTGCTGGCCAAATTCGGGGGAAAGCACGCTCGACTGCCATTGTTCGTCGTCAAGAGCGGTACGCGGGCCCTGCTAGGGAGAAACTGGGCGAAAGCTTTTGGTATGCCGCTCGACAGTCTGCTGAATGTGCACTCGGTCGATGACGTGAAAGACCTGATAAGCCGATTTCCTAATGTGTTTTCAGAAGGTCTCGGTAACCTTGCTGGAGTGAAAGCCAAGATAAGAGTGCCAGAGGACATGAAACCACGATTCTTCAGGCCAAGACCAATACCATTTGCTCTGCAGGACATGGTGGCGCAGGAACTACAGCGGTTGCAGCGAGAAGGTATCCTCAGGCCATGTGCGGACCGCGGAATGGGCGGCACCGTTGGTTCCAGTTTTGAAGAAGGGCGGAAAAATCCGATTGTGCGGAGACTTCAAGGTTACGGTAAACCGGGAAGCAGATATCGAGGCGTACCCGGTGCCTTGGGTAGAAGAAATCTGGGCACAACTGGCGGGAGGCGTGATGTTCTCAAAGTTGGATCTTCGGGATGCATACCAGCAAGTGGAGTTGGATGAGAAGTCTAAGAAATTGGTGACCATCAACACACAGCAAGGACTTTTTCAGTACAACCGACTGCCATTCGGAGTGGCATCAGCAACTGCAATTTTCCAGCGCAAAATGGAGAGTCTGCTTCGCGATTGCTGCCGGACTGTCATGTATTTCGACGACATACTGGTGTCTGGGGTCTCCGAAGAGGACCACCGTAACAATTTGGAAGAAGAGCTGCGGCGACTGAGTGGCGCAGGGTTAAGGTTGAAGCTCCAAAAATGCGTGTTCGAGACAACAAGCGTGGAGTACCTGGGATATGTCATCGATAAGCATGGCCTGCACCCAGCACCTGAGAAGATCGAGGCCATCGTACGAGCACCGGCCCCATCGGACACACGGGAGTTGCAGAGCTACCTCAATCTCCTCAATTTTTACCGAAGATTTCTGCCGAACTTATCAACTGTGTTGCACCCATTGTACGTTTTTCTCAAAAAGAGACGTCATGGCACTGGGGGGCCAAATAGGAAGCAGCATTTACGCAAAGAAAGCAGTTACTGACATCTGCAGAGGTGTTAGTTTATTATGACCCCAAGTTACCTCTATTACTGTGTTGTGATGCATCGCCTTATGGCATTGGAGCTGTATTGGCACATCGGCTGCAGTGCGGAGAGGAGAAGCCTGTGGTGCTTGCATCAAGGCGATTGACAGCAGCTGAAAAGAACTACAGCCAGTTGGATAAGGAGGCGCTGGCAGTGGTGTTCGGTGTGCTTAAGTTCCACCAATTTGTGTGGGGAAGATCATTTGAAATTTTCACCGACCACAAACTGTTACTGGCACTGTTCGGTCGTGAGAGCCGCATACCCCTTCAAAGTTCGCGAAGAGTGCTGAGGTGGGCTCTGACATTGAGCGGCTACAACTACAGATTATACTACAGATCAGGAGCGAGATTGGGAAATGCAGACGCTTTGAGTCGACTGCCGCTTGCTAAGGCACCACTGGAGGATTCTAGTATTCAGGATGTGTTCATGTTGGAAGGTGCATACCCAGGTTTCCTCTCAGCAGCTGTAGTGGAGTCGGAAACTGATCAGGACCCAGTGTTAGCTCCCTTGCATGTGGCATTGTGGTCTGGAGAACACTTGCCACCAGGGTAAGAGTGGCGGCCTTTTGCAAACCGAATGAAGGAATTGTCGGTGATGGAGGGCTGTGTGCTACGAGGAAGCCGGGTGGTTGTTCCGGTATCACTAAGAGCAGTAGTGTTGGACCTTCTGCATGAGAGCCATCCTGGAGTCGAGAAAATGAAGTTAGTGGCCTGAAGTCATGTGTGGTGGCCGGACATTGATGAGGACATTGCTACGAAGGTGGGCAGGTGAAAGGTCTGCCAGGTGTATCGGAAAGCTCCCAAGGCAATACAGCAGGCGCCATGGCCGCTCCCTGAGCGAGCGTGGTCTCGTCTACACGCTGATTTTGGGGGGCCGTTTCAAGGTGTGTACTTCTTAGTACACGTGGATGCATACTCTAAATAGGTGGAAGTGGTCCGAGTGGCGTCACCGCCGACGGAGGCAACAATTGCGTGCCTCCGCAAGATATTTGCTTGCCATGGATTACCAGACGTCATAGTGAGTGACAATGGACCTGCCTTCACAAGTGCAACCTACATGTCGTTCTTGACTCGTAATGGCGTGCGTCCTATTTTGATCCCACCATACCATCCGGCATCCAATGGATACTAAGAGGGTGGTACAAACTGTAAAGGACAAACTCAAGAAGACGCAGCCTGAGGATTTTGAGTGTCGAGTTGCTAGAGTTTTGTTAGCATACAGAAGCACACCCGTGCCCTCACCGGTCGTTCCCCGGCAGAACTATTGATGGGTCGACGGCTCAAGACAGCGTTAGATTTGCTGAAGCCAGACTTGGGCAGCAAGGTACAATTCCGTCAATTACAGCAGAAGGTGCGCAGCGATTCTGCAGCCAGAAAAGAACCAGTTC
The DNA here is from genome assembly GCF_013339745.2 of Dermacentor silvarum. NCBI lineage: Eukaryota > Metazoa > Arthropoda > Arachnida > Ixodida > Ixodidae > Dermacentor > Dermacentor silvarum. The sequence goes on from NC_051160.1 coordinate 130,015,731, forward strand.
TCCCCAGGTTGGCGACACTGTCTGGGCAAGAAACTTCAGGCCAGGACCCAGATGGGTGCCTGCAGTCATCGGAGGAGACACCAGTTCATCATCAACTGAGGTGCAGCTGGCAGATGGCACAGTGTGGAACCGACATGCAGACCACCTGCGGCTCCGCCTCAGAGGCACAAAGGAGTTGCCCACTTTGGGAAGAGGCAGCGACAACGAGCAGCAGACACAAGCGCTCATGCAGCCATTATTGGAAGAAAGAGAAGCAATGCCGCCAGTGCGTTCCACCACTCTGTGGGGTGAGGCACAAACAAGCTTGCCACCTTGGCCGGCGGAACCGAGTGACCACGAAATTACAAGTCCTGCTGACGCTCCAGCTGTTCCTCAGACACCGGTGCCTCGGCGGTCGGTCAGAACGCGCCGACCCGTGCAACGGTATTCACCGTAACTCGAACTTGGGACGGAAGGAGTGTTTTGACGGGAGCTAACGCCACCACTCAAAGACCAGATGGAACCCTAGGGGGCGCACCGAGCCACAACGGGCATTCGGTGCTGGGACATGGCAGGAAGAAGCCGCCATGTTGGCTGTCTGTTCTGAGACAATAAACGCCATTCTTTCATCTTAACACCATTGCGACGCTTTCGTTCGGCCGCTGTACTCTCGCCTGAATTGCAGATTCAGCTCGCTCATTGCGATCGAGGCTGGCATATGTGCTGATTAGCTGCCGTCGGAATTCGTCCCATGTTGATAAGGCCGCCTCACGGTTCTCAAACCATGTCCGCGCATAGTCCTCGAGGGCAAAGTAGGCGCTGCGTAGCTTGCTCTCCGGAGTCCAGCCGTTCAATTCTGCGACACGCTCAAAGTGATCGAGCCAGTCCTCAACATACTCGAAGGTGTCTCCATGGAAGGATTTGGGGATTAGCGGCTGGTTAAGGACGACCTCAGTCGGTGCGGTCGAGGAAGAAGATGGAACTGATGTACTCATCCTTCTGACTCGGTTGGGTAGATGCTCGTACTCAGGTGGCAGTCCTTGAAGTCGGCGGCTTGTCCGTACTTGAACAGGAGTCAGCTCGACCAGACTTCGTACTGCGCTTGTAGACGGGGTTCGATCTGGGAGTGGTAGCATGTACCCAGCACCTCCACCAGAAAATGTATTGTAGATCGAAGACGGAGTCTTGAAAAAATAGACTCTTCTCTTTAATGGCCGGCCAGAAGAAGAGCGTGCAGCCTACGCGCTTCGTCGCCTTTCATAGCGCCGACCTTTGCGGGAGCCGTCCCGCGGTGCGGGAGCCCCACATCATTGTGTCAGTATACTGATTGATGTTATTGCAGTTATATATTTTAGAAAAATCTAATTTATAACGCATCGTAATCTCTATAACTTGGGCTAGTTGGGATACATTCATGTATATGGAAAAGAACATATCAAACCCTGAAGCTCTAGTTTACAAAAGTTACATGAGAATTCAAAGGAATCTGAGTTATAATATTAAGACACTCACTGCGTTGCAGTGTACTAACTTCAACAGGGCTCGACGGTGGCAGCAGTGCAGCGTATCTGCTGTATTCGAGCGCGGTCGTGTACTAAGTGACACAACTAATTCATATAAGCAGTAAATGGCCCACTGGACACGAAAGCAATATATGAAATCACGATAGAAGAGGTTTTAACGCCGCTAACAAGTAAAGTTGTTCATACATAAGGCATAAATAAACATTGTGTTGTGGAACATCAAAGCTATATACAGTAACGAAAAGTAATTTGTGTGTCGTTTCTAGGTTTTTAAACCTGAGGAGTTAAGTCTTGGTTAAGAAACGTCTTTTTAAAGAAACACGGATGTTATTGGTGTGTTGTATTCATGATGGGAGGATATTATGCAACCTTCATTATTGTCAGTGATTAGATGTCGCTGCACTCGAAATTTTTTCAGTGTAGACTCCACGCCTCAGCCAAAGACTGCATTTGGAAATTCTTCCAGATAATTAAAAGCGCACCCACTGCTGGCGCATTTGGCACAGTTGTGGATAACAAAGTGAACAGAGGAGGAGTGGGATAGCCGCAATAGATTTTGCAGCAAGCAGCAGACACGTCTTGATTTTGGAGAAGAATATTTTGAATTTGATGGAGGTTAACGAAGGAAAAAGAACATTTTTGGAGCCGCGAATTTTAAATTTAGACCAGATTATTTAGAGTAGCACACTCGAAAGATGAAGCAGCTCAATGAAGTAGTCACAAATTTTACTTAAGTACTTCCTTTTTCCATTAACTGCAGTACTATAGATCCGACTGCTGCTTATGGCCTAACACAAACCAAAATTCCGGTTGAATGCTATACGGGTAGTGTGCGCCGATGGATGCACCACTGGTGGCGCCCTTGGAAACTACGCTCGGAAAAAGAGGCAGCCGTCCGCCGTAGTTTCCTGCGTCATTGCTCGTGCTCCTCGGTTTGATTCACGCTTTATGAGCAAAATAAACAACACCCTTGGCATGTGTGTGTTGGCCAAAGTTTCAAGGCATGTTGAAGAATCGTTGTTGGTTGCTTGGTGGGTGCTCAAATACCTGCAAAAATTTGGCGGCGACACGGTTCTACTCATTCCCTTCTAAGGCAACATGAGCGGGAGCGACGGCAGCAATGTAACGCCGCCGTTCAGAGGAAAATTCAATTTCTCATGCTTTCTTATTTTTCTGTCATGTCGGTGCTTTTTCCCACTCGATCAATGTTTGCATGGGTAAGTGACGAAGTTGATCACAGCTTATCCATGCTTTGCACGGTTGGGCCCCAGTGCAGCGTGCAGGTTAAGGACATTTCGCTTAGATTCTGAATGCCGCTTACCGTTTCTGCCGATTGCCGATGCTTTATCGTGTTGTTCTAGCTAGGGTACAGGACTGTACAAGTGCATCATGTTGTATATTATAGCTTCTGAGGTTTCCAAAGACAGGTTTTGTTGGTTTTACGCAGCCCGTTAAATTGTCGCACCAGCTGTCACGCAGTTCGTGTTTTTGAATCTATTTTATGTGTGGCTTCAACCATGTAGAACTGTTGCTAGTTGCTTCACGCAGACAGTTGATTTTTTTTTCTTTTCCTGTGAGGTTTTCGCCTGGGCTCGTTTGTAAGGGGCTCAGATCACGCAGTGTTTCTTTAGCAGCTTTATTCTTTTTGCAGGTGAACATCTTCCGTATTGCCGTATTGTGGTTTCTTGGAAATGTGCTAGAAAAGAGGCAGCTCAGGGCGAGGATTGCTGTTAGATGCTGCATATGACATTTGAGCTCGATTTTCGCTGAAAAGTTCGCCTCTTAACGCCATGATGCTGTCTGAGCAGGCTTACCACGCACAGTGCATGTTTGTTTCACAGTGTAGTCCCTTTTTGCATGTGCATTTTGTGTTTTCTTATTTCTTAGTTCTTTCTTATTGTCTTTTGCAGCGTATGTCTCCAATACCTACTTCGCAAGGAACTAAACCGGCCTTGCCGCCAGCGCCCATGCATCTAGCTTGACAGCGCTGCTCCACCTTTAATAATATCGTTTGTAATCTCTCTTCTGTAACATAAAAAATGCGCAAAAGTTGATAAGGCTTTGGCTTTGTATATTTCCAAGCTGTGGGAATTTCAAATTGCGAAAACTGCAACGGGAAGGGCGTTGTGTGGACGTATGCAGCGGAAATGCATCGGCGTTGCAGCGCTAGCTCGGACTTTTATTGACTCGAGCGATTGGTGAGTTGGCTGACTAGTGTAGACATTTTCATTAATTAATTCGCAATTACTCTTCTTGAGATGACTTGACGGCAGTTATGCGGTGATGTCACGTGTATTCATTAGCATAAATATCACTAGGGATGTGTGAAGGCATTGCGATATGCGGAGTCGTTTGAGATACAAGTCTCAACGACGTGTGCTGTATTATTGTGGTACAGTAAACAGTATTACCGCAAGCGCTTGTACTCCGACAGCAACTGCGTACTTTGGGCGGGCAGGCGGGGTCGCGCGCGCCCTATCTTGAAAGCGATTTGCAGACGGCTCCTACCTTTGTACGTGCTGTGTTCTCGTCGCTCAGTTTGCGTTGAAGTGATAGACATCACAATGGTCAGTTCGCTCGCTGCTGGAGCACGCCAGCATTTTGACAGCCCTGTGTCCGCGGTCGTAGAGTGTGCTGTGTTCATGTTTGCCAGTGCGCGCTAAGAGGTGAACCCAGTGCGCATACGCCTAGAGCACTGCACGGGCCAATTCTTTCAGCCCGAGCCCGGCCCGGGCCCGTTTGTACGTTGGGCTGCCCGCCCGAGCCCGCCCGTAAGCTTTATGGCGAGACCCGGGCCCAGCCCGGGCCCGGAAATAATTTGCGTTACCCGCCCGGCCCGGCCCGCCATCCCTTTACCTTAGGCCCGAGCCCGGCCCGGCCCGAGACCGAAGAAGACCACCGAGCGGCGTTAAAAAAATAAAATAAAGAACAGAATGAAAGGAATTTACTCTTAAGGCATAAATACATGTCATATGCAATTAGGAACCCCATTTGAGCGGTCTGAAGGCAAATACCAGAGCGCAAAGTAGTAGGAAGGACCCTGCCGAGCAGTATCGCCAGCAGTTTCCAACGGCGCGTTCTTGATGTGGCCCATTACACTTCTATCGCAGCGCCGCCATAGTATTTTTCCACGTCGGGGGCCTCACTGCAAAGCATGCGCCCCCCCCCCCCCCCGCCACTCGTCCAACCTCAACCGTATTCTAGTACACTCTAGCCGAAGCGCAGCTACGACCGGTCTTGAGCGCAGCGCATGAATGGAGTAAATGCAGAAAGAAAGCTTCTCGTTCCTCCATGGTGCAGCGTAATGTACTGCTGTAAGGCGGCCGGTTGAGAACATGCGTGCAATCATGGATGGACGCAGTGCCATATTTCAGCCGCGTGACGAATTATCTTATCTTACCCGTCATCGTTTTACCAATTCGCCTTTGAAGAATCTGGAAGTAGCGAATGCGCTTGCACCGCGCTGAAAGCATTAATTACATTGATTTAGGTAAGCAATACAAGGGCGTCCTTTGGTTTGAGGCGACTTCGGTCTTTCTGGAATTTTACATTCTGTTCAAACAGCGCAAAATACAACGGAAGAAGAAAAGGCAAGTACACAGGAGTTGCACTGCTAGGTTCCAGCTGCGCCGGGGCAACATATTTTTCAGATTCGAGACGCGCGAGGATAACTCGCTGCATGTTACATGCACACCACTAGAAAGTCCGAGCCCGGCCCGGGCCCGAGTCAAAAACCACATGCCGTGCCCGAGCCCGTGAAAAAACTGCCCTACCCGGCCCGGCCCGACCCGGCCTACGGGCCGGGCCGGGCTCGGACTTTCGGGTAAGCGCGAGCCCGTGCAGTGCTCTACATCCGCCTACCCTCCTAATCCGCAACGCTTCGCCTGGTTTCCCCTCCCCCGCTTCGCTCAACGTTACCTAGACTTTCCTCTAGGACGCGTTGTTTTGCCGCGTGCTCTAGTGTTCCTGTATATGCATGGGAGCATATACAGGGACATTAGCGCGCTCCTGGGAAGAAGTGATGGTGCCAGCGCTAACGCTCGCAAATGACACTCTGTGCTAAAATTGGATATCTTGTCGCGGTTGGAAGTTAACCAAATATTGGTAGGCCGGTTGGTTTTGGGATGCCACTATAAAACGACAAATGAGGTAGCGCAGGGTGACAGGAGTTGGGCGTCTTTTGAATTCAAGAAGCGCCAACCAAAATTAGTTTTGAAGAAAGGCTCAGGAACATGGATGAAAATAAATGGGAGGCTAAAGTGCGCAAATATCTGTACCTGGAAAGCGTGGACACAGAATGGAGGAAGAGGTAAAGGAAGTTGGCAACCAAGTAGAGGGTAACTGAAAGTGTAAATAGACAACGTGAAGTCATCAGAAAGATAGTGAGAGAAACAGTGATAGAGAGACAGTGAGACAGTGAACTGGATGTAAACAATGGAAGCAAAAAGGGCCATGGAGAATTAAAAGCAATGAGAAGAAAGAAATTAGAAGGGAGAATCTGCACGATAACACAAGGGACTTGCTATTTGCGGCTCGAGCCGGTTCCCTAAGGACAATAATATACCGAAGGAAATATTCGGAATCTAGATGAGCCATGCGTACGCTGCAGTAAAGATCCGGAGACCACTGAGCACATCCTAATGGAATACGAAGAGATTCACCCAGTGAGAACGTTGGGTAACGTACACCTTCCAGAAGCGCTTGGATTTAAAGTGGACGGAAGCGTCAACCGCTAAGCAGTCGAGATAAGCAAGGTACGTTTAGAGTATTGGCGGAAAAGTTGTCGCAGTTTCACCCGAAAGGCGAAGCACCAATTGCGATAGCAAATTAGTAGAGAGCTATATGGAGTAAGGATAGTAGTTTTATCAGCGGTATAAACTTGGACATGCAGCAGCACCAGGAAGGCGCAGAACTGTTGTCGACGCCGTCAGCGTTTTGCCCGCGTTCGCACCGAACGCGCGCGGTGTTTTTATATAAATACGTATTTGGTGCCGCAGCTAAACATTGCCTCCCCTCCCTCCCTCCCGTCCCCACATAGCCTTTCGCGCGACGGAAAAAGTTGCGTTTGCTCTCTATATATGGAAAGGAGGAAAGAGGCGCTTAATTCTGCGGCCCTTCAGGGAGCAAGGCGCAGAACGCGCGTTTGCTTTCCGACGGGCGTTCGCTCCCCGTGAAAGCGAGCGTCCCTCGCGCCCTTTCACTCGCACATACAGCGTCCGGAGCGCGGCGACGATTTCATCGCCGTTGACGTCATACGGAACCTCACGGCGACGACGATGGTGACGCCGATGGCAGAAATCTGCTTTGGAGTGTCCATATAATTGTTATCGCAATAAAAAGGAGTGAACAGACTGTTATGACTGAATCATAACAGGCACAGGCAGCGGCACAAGGTAGATGGAGGAACTTAAAAAGATGTATACAAGAATTCTAGAAGCATACGTGAGTAACTCAAGCAGGATAGGAGACGCTTTCTCCCCACCCCGTTTCAAAGGAGATGCTAATAAATGATAATCATCATCATCATCATCATCATCATCATCATCTCAGCGTGCTCTTCCGCACTTTCCCCAGTGCGTGATTTTGTTCCCATCGCCGATTTCACTGGCGGGCCAATACGCTTGCGCGTAAAAATCCGCCTATGAAACTAGATGTACAGCGAAGCTGGAGCAGAGGTCAGTCAAGTACCAACATCCCAACTGACGTCAGATGATGTTACACAAGCACCACCGCCACAGGGGACGTACGTCAGGTGCGCATGCACGTGGGCGGAAGTGCAGCATACGTATATCCTCGTTCTTCTAGGCCGTCCGCCAAGCGCAAGTGCCTTACTCAACTAATGTTTGAAAACAAATTGCGTCAGAAAATGCATAAAGTAGACCTGCATAAATGCATAAACGTGGCCTCCCATAATACGACGACAGAACAGAAGTGGAATTCTACGCTGGAATGATGAGCGGAAACGAGTCCAGGGGCGCTATAACGTAAGATGATTCAAAAATGTTTTGACTCCAAACTCCTGATGTCAAATTTACGTAACTACAGACGCAAGCAGAGAGCGGTGAACCGCAGCGTTGTCTGAACCACCCAATCAAACCTCTCCTCGTTTATAGAGGTCAGCTTTGCTCGCTTCCAAAACCAATAACATTGTCTACACTAAGCGGTTTTTCTTATCTAATTGGCTGACAAGAGGCGAGGAGCAAGCTCTAATGGAGAGGGTTTCTATGGGGTCGAGCCAGCACAGTGAAAATAGATAACCGCATGAAGAGGGTGGTGCCAGCTTCTCCGATTGGTCCGTTTCGCCTTACTTAGCTTGCGGTGGTTGGTCGAAAATCGCGGTGGCGTGCAACGGAAGGATAAGAATGCCGCTGAAACGGATCCTCAGCAAGGAAGAGTTGGCAGAGCGATGTTGTATGTATGCCGAAAGGCCTCGATAACGTTTTACTGCCACGAAAAAAGGCTTATCATGTGCAAATAAATAAATGCTCAACGGCAGGTGCGAGTAGCGAGGGCCTGAGCGATCGGCGGGCAGCCATCTTCTATTCCTTTCGAAACTGGACAGTGGGTTGCTATTGAGAAATTTTCAGTTTTGTTCGGCATATTAATGCATTTTTTTGGCGTACACGTCACTTTGACGTGGTGAGTTTTCGCGGTTTTGTGAGGTCGCGTGACAGAGAGGCGAAGTGGGTGTAGCCAAAAAACACTGGACCAATAGCAGAGGGCTAATGGTGAAAAGGCGTCGAATCAGGAATGAATATTTTAGATGCAATGCATCTTATGCTCGGGGCTATGTCACTCTCTCCCTCCGCCGTGCGGCGTCCACTTCCGGTGCCGCTTCCGGTTCCACTTCCACTTCCGGTTGCACTTCCCGTTCCGGAAGCCAGCTTCCGGCTTCCGCAGAATGCTTCCGGCGTTTTGCCCGAATGATTCCCTGGTGCTTCGCCCACTCATCATCATTCACTTCGTCCTCTCATTCTCCTCCCGTAACGCCGCGATGAGTGCCACGGACAGCGCCAGTGTCAACGCCAGTGTCAGCGCCGTGGACAGCGCCGCGGAGAAGAGGGCACGAGCCGCTGCCACGAAACGGCAGCGGTGACAGGCCGATCTGAGAACTAATGGGAACTTGAGTCGACCCCATGGCTGCTTCGCATACTACTCAGGGATCCCCTACGGGAACATGGTGTAATTTCTTCTTTTGTGCGGTTTAAGCATGCATAATCAGTGTGTATACGTTATATCAGATAGGGAGCTATCGCAGTTTTAGTGACGTCGCGTGACAGACAGGTGAAGTTGGGAGTGGCCCGAAAGTGTTTTGACCAATCTCGGAGGCTGATGGCAGAAAGTGGAATCAAAACAGTTTGCAAACATTTTGAGTTATAGCGCCCCAGCTGTGCAAGAAGACGACGACGACGACGAATGCGTGAGTAGTGGTGCGAGCGCGTTCGCGCGGTTGAGCCGACGTGCACCAACCCTTTCCCCTTGGTCGCCTTATCAGGCACACACTACGTTCCGCACTACGTCATACATACACAGAGACACCTACTTTTAGACACAGGCTGGCCGCAAACCGAGCTCCGACGCGAGCGGCGATATGCGTTTGCTTTTGTTGTTGGCTCTTTCACTCTCACTTTTTAGGGGATGGTTTTTCTGTGTGGACGCCATAGAACCTCGGGTCCTAGCCAAAGACAGCTTCGCTGTAAAAAATCAACAAACATTTAGCATGAAGCAACTAGCAACATTTCGACATTCGTGAAGCCACGCATAAAATAAATCCAAGAACATGAACTGCGCGACAGCTGGTGCGACGATTTACCGGGCGTATAAAACCAAACTCGGAGGACGCTTAAGCTTCGCCTTTAAGAGTGGAACGCGATAGCATTCGTAGATCCGTGACTGCGTCTCACGCTTCCCGGCAACTGCAGCTTATGTAATCGTAATTTTTACCTGAAAACTCTGGCGGTGAACGCTATGCACGAAGGCGAGCTTTCTGGTTCTTTCTTTTTCTTACCACTCCCGGCGGGCGCCGCCGTTGCCGCGGATACGTGGAGACGAGCGCCATCTGGAGGGTGTTGCAAGGAACCGAGTGGGGCGCGCCTCTCCTACTAAGACAGACCTCAAATGGCAGCTGGAAAAAAGTGTTTTGTGCTAGAGCTTCCGCGCAATAAAATTATGTTTCCTCGTATATTCAAATTACAATCCGACGTTATCATGTCTGTAGATAGTGTGTAAGTCGTACTTAACGAATTTTCTGACGCATTTTACTTTGTCAGTAACGCCTATGCACGAAGCGGGGTATCTGTGTGGTTCGAGATGCGTCGTTCAGGATGATTTTTCTCTAACGGACAACGCCGCCGACGCCGACATCGAATTTTCTGCGACACGAGGCCCTTAACGCTCTGGCGTTAACATAATCAGTGCTTGAAAGCCGCAGAAACTTTAGCACACAACGCGACTCCCTCGTGCAGTCGTGTAACCCTAGCTAGAGCACATGGCTAAAGAAGCGGCAAGTGGCATTCAGAACCTAAGCGCAATGCCTTTAACTCGTATGCTACATGGCGGACAAACCAAACTGAAACATTTTACGCGTGATCAATTTCGTTGCTGAACCGTGTAAACACAATCGAATGCAACAAACACCGAGATGACGGAGAGAAAGTGTGAGAACAAGAACTTTCTACCGAACGCCGGCGATCCCTTGCTGCCGTCGCTTTTGTTTATCAGGTCTCGTGGTGAATGAGAACGCTGTGCCCGGCGAGGTTTTGACGTATTTCAGCCCCCCCCCCCCCCTCCAATCACACCATTGTTCTGTGACATGCCTTGACGCTACGGCCACCTCTACGTGGGAGAGGTGTTGCATTATTTCACTCTGAACACCTATATCGAACCGAGAAGTATTTAGCAGGGTCGCAGAAATATTCAGTGGACGGATGCCATCTATCCGAGCGCACGTAGCAAGGCCGGCACAGATTGGCGTGCTCTACGCGTTTACCGAGCGTTTGCAGTTTTTTTACGTGTATACTTTTGAGGTCCTTTGGCGGTGCGTGATCTCACCGAGAGAGTGGCCGTGCTTCCGGTACGAGGCAGCGATGGCGGCGTTCTGGATGACGTCCATGTAAGCGGCTGCCCTGCGGATGCTCACCTCGCAGCCTGTGGCCTCGGCTGCGCCCTTGAAACAGGCCTCGACTCGGTCCCGAAGCAATATCAGTTCCGCGTTGGAGTCGGAGCGCACGCAGAAGCGGAGCTCCGTTTCTTCCGGAATGACGTTGGCATACTTGCCACCTTCCGCGATAATACCTTTGCGAACGCAGATTAAAACAAAAGAAAAAAAAAACAATAGGCCACAAATTAGCACGTCTATATTTCTAAGTGCGGGAGGCTTGCTTAGATTGTTACGTCTCGACCACTACGCGCGCTTGCGTGACGGGCTAGTTTTTCAATACTCATTCATCAACCTCGTACAAACATGCGATTTCGTGCACACCGTGACCCACTCGCGAACTCAACACGCCTCGAGTTTTCTTTCAGATACGAACTAACGCCTCCACAACGGACGATTCTGCCGGAAATGACCTGTCTGACAAAGGATTTCGCATGTCCCGGCCTAATAACTATCTGCCACGTGTATTGTCAACGCTAATTTGTCAACGCAAATTTGTATCTATAACGAAGGAATATAGCAACCCTGATGACTGATTTGTCACTTTACAACGACCGCACGTAGCGACCCCACCACTTCCATTCGTAGACGCAAGAGAGCTGCGGTGCACATAGAAAGCGCCATCGCGCCGCAGGGTGTGGACACCGCAGTAACTATGGTAGCGGCGAACTCATAATAAGGACATTATGATTTAAGAAGGTCGGCCAGTCAATGAAAAAAAAAGCTCTTAGGAACGAAAAGTGTCGCAGGTCCTGACGGGTCCTGAATACAAGCATGATAAAATTTTCCAGATCCGATAGTTAGACGAGTGAGTGTGAGTTCATTTTGAGGGTGACTGCACAAACAGAGACGAGGACAACAAAAAAGCAAGCTAGCGGAGCAAGCGCTGTACTCTGAAGTCAGAACTTTTCTAGAGGTAACACAATTTATATGGGCTCAAGTCATGCAACCACATGGAACGGGGAGCGCAAGAACCAAACAGAAACGAATGTAATGAGTCCGAATCGTCATTGAAAAACTAGAACAACCATAATACGCGTCATGGATGCCTGCGCATAGTTCATGCAGAGTATTATGGCTGTTGTGATTGAACTTATGTAAAAGTTTTGTATAATATAGGACATTGACTCGATGCACAACAAAAGCCAATAATCAAGTTTTGTTTAGACCCGTTGCAGCCATTAAAACGGCTAAATCGGACAGGGGTATTGGAAGATGTGAGACACCAGAAGTTACCGTTATTTCATGAGGATGACTTCCGAAACACCGGTCCTGTAGCCTAGCTAGCTGCTTTACTTCAGGTTGACTGCAATTCTACACGTTTGGTGCTTGGACTTAAAATGCACTGCTAGCTTCCGTTTACAATACTGCGACGTATTTTGTCGCGGCACTACCCGATTGTCACCTGAAGCCGTACCGTGAATCCAGGAAGATGGCTTGCACTGTTGGCGGAGGAGGCCAATGTTGACGAAGGAAGCAATGGCAGCATCGAGGGCATTCACGCCTTCCCAAGGGTAAGCAGCAGCATGAGCAGACTTGCCTTTGAATCGCACCACGAGCTGCAGAATCAACATAAGCTTTATTTAGACGAACTCGACGCGAGCGGGTCGAGTCAGAAGTACAGCTGACCCGGCACGGCACCATCGCGTTAACATGCATCATGCCTAGCGACTTGGGCGAGTCGACCCACTCCTCGCAGCAGACGGGCTGGCATAAATCACATTGGCTCTCGCTCGACACGGCCCGATATTGTTTATGTGAATCGGACAACCGGAGTTCGGTCGGACAAGCCAACTAAATCAACTTTATCGGCTGGATGTAAACATACTCGTCGTTCAAGATAAGAAGTGGTGTGCACTGGCCGGACCAACAACGGTGAACCTTTCATTTTCCGATGCATCCGAGCATTTGATCTGTGTTATAATTATCGAAAGAACAGGAGACATTGAGGCTTTCTTTGGTTGATGCCTTGCCTAATGCTGCTGTCTTGCGAAATGCCTCAAACGATCAAAATGAAAGAATTAAGTGTGCGATATGGTTCAGCCGTAAAATATGGACGCAGCATGAAATCAGTAAGAAAGCTTGGCATAGGACAAGGCAAGATGTATGCACTGAAAGGATAAGCATGGTAATATCATCATTAATTTAGATGACATAGTAAAAGCAGCGGAAGAATTCTATACTGACCTGTACAGTTCCCAAAACAGTCAAGGTACTTTCGTTCGAAATAGTGATCAACCGGATACAGAAGCTGCTTATATAACTAGCGATTAAGTTAGAAGGGCCTTGAAAGACATGACCAGGGGAAAAGCGGCTGGAGAAGATGGAATAACAGTAGATTTAATCAAAGATGGAAGAGATATCATGCTTGAAAAGCTTGCGGCCCTTTATACGCAATGCCTCACAACTTCAAGTGTACCAGACAGCTGGAAGAACACCAACATTATACTTATCCATAAGAAGGGAGACGTTAAAGAATTGAAGAATTACAGACCCATTAGCTTGCTTTCAGTATATTATAAAATATTCACCAAGATAATTTCCAATAGAATCAGGGCAACACTTGACTTCAGCCAACCAAGAGAACAGGCTGGCTTCAGGAAGGGATATACTACGGTGGATCATATCTATGCCATCAATCAGGTAATCGAGAAATGTGCGGAGCACTATCAACCTCTCTATATGGCTTTCATAGATTATGCACAGGCATTTGATTCAGTAGAGATAACAGCAGTCATAGAGGCATTGTGTAATCAAGGAGTACAGGAGGCATACGTGAATATCTTAGCAAATATCTACAAGGATTCCACACAGCTACCTTGGTTCTCCACAAGAAAAGTATGAAGTTACCTATCAAGAAAGGGGTCAGGAAAAGAGACACAATCTCTCCAATGCTATTCACTGCATGCTTAGAAGAAGTATTTAAGCTCTTAGACTGGGAAGGCTTAGGAGTGAGGATCGATGGCGAATATCTCAGCAACCTTCGGTTTGCAGATGACATTGTCCTATTCAGCAACAATAGAGACGAATTACAACAAATGATTGAGGACCTTAATCGAGAAAGTGTAAGAATTGGGTTGAAGATGAATATGCAGAAGACAAAGATAATGTTCAATAGCCTGGCAAGAGAACAAGAATTCAGGATCGCCAGTCAGCCTCTAGAGTATGTAAAGGAGTACGTTTATCTAGGTCAATTACTCACAGGGGACCCCGATCATGAGAAAAAAAGTTTACAGAAGAATAAAATTGGTTGGAGTGCATACGGCAGGCATTGCCAAATCCTGACTGGGAGCTTACCACTGTCGTTGAAAAGAAAAGTATACAATAATTGCATTCTACCGGTGCTAACATATGGGGCAGAAACTTGGAGGTTAACAAAGAAGCTCGAGAACAAGTTAAGGAACGCACAAAGAGCGATGGAACGAAAAATCTTAGGAGTAACGTTAAGAGACAGGAAGAGAGCGGTGTGGATCAGAGAACAAACGGGGATAGACGATATTCTAGTTGACATTAAGCGGAAGAAATGGAGGTGGGCAGGCCATGTAATGTGTAGGATGGATAACCGGTGGACCATTAGGGTTTCAGAATGGATACCAAGAGAAGGGAAGCGCAGTCGAGGACGGCAGAAAACCAGGCGGGATGATGAAGTTAGGAAATTCGCAGGCGCAAGTTGGAATACGCTAGCGCAAGACAAGAGTTATTGGAGATCTCAGGGAGAGGCCTTCTTCCTGCAGTGGACATAAATGTAGGCTGCTGCTGATGATGATGATGGTTCAGTCGAGCCACAGTTTCCCAGCACAGCCCGATGGTCTAAAAGATATGTCACAATCGCATATGTGCGGGGTGCGGGAGCCTGCCGACGGCCACGCGGACGCCCCAAGTGCGCCATTTGTTGGGATGATCCATGAACTGGTCCCCGCACATTTCCCAAAAGACAAAAGTCGGTAAATCTGAAATCAAGACCACAGAGCAAGGAACCAACCAAGACCTAGCTACGGTGGTTAGCCAATGAAGAAGACGACTCTTAGCTGGAGTTCCAACCGAGGACGGATCGTCGCAGCCGGTCCCGTACCCGCACGCCATCGTGGAGCTGAGCTTGGTCCGGGCAGCCGGGCCAGAGAAAACGGTCGGCATCCCGACCCTATGTCCTCCAGCAGCAAAACAGCCGACAAGAAAGATGTAAACCCCGAGAAGCAAGTCACCAGGGAAAATCGCCACGCAAATCACCAGCGTGGTACGGAGCATCCCTCAAAATAATCAGGTGAGCTGGGCACAAGTCGCATCTCCTCCTGGAAAATCTAAGACTGCACAAAAACAAATCACACACAACGCCGAGTATACAAGATAATAGTCGAAGAAAACAAACTATTTCGTAACAGTTTAGGCGAGCTACGAGCCGAGTTTGAAGGTTTTAAGCGCATGGTAAATACATAACAGCAAATCACAGCAACCCATAAAAATGATGGACCAGACTTCCAAAGCACCGCAGACACCACTGCAACAAAGTACTGCCTCGAGCGCGCAATCGGCAATGATGGAACAGTTAGCACAAAACATGCAGCTGATACTCACTGAGATACACAAACTCAAGCGAACGGCACAGGATTCAGAAACAAAAGAAGCAGCCGTCCCCCGAAAACATGGTCAGCCAGAGCCAGGGAGCTCCTACTCGGACACTGAATGTCATGGAGCACATCGATAGTGACAGTACCATTCATAGATAGGACGACAAACAACATCAAGACCCTACACGCAAGAATCTGGCTATAGAATGGCTGCACGCTGCGCAAGAAATTGGCCAATGACCGATCCCACCGACCGATCTGGGCATGCGCCGGTTTTCCGGAAGTAGCACTGCCACCATCTTGGTTGTAGACAACTGTTCAACCACACCACTGCAGTCCGCGCTCGCTGAGTACTGCGCACGAACTTCCCAGACATCTCTGCGACTCCACCACCGAGAAACATTCGACATGTATTTCAAGAAATTACATCGCTGTTCATTGCAGCATGCGAGGCGAACGTTGAAAAGTACCGGCTGCACTTTAATTTCGGTTGTTACCCGCTGATTACGCGTTGAGTCAACGTCGTTGAGCTTGCGGAGAACTTTGTAGGGTGCTGTGTAGCGAGGGAGGAGCTTCTTGCGCAGGCCTTGGCGTCGAGACGGCGTCCAGAGTACGACCAGAGATTCAGAAGGGCACTCCACTTCGCGGTGCCAGCTATCATAGCGCTCTTTTTGGGAGGACTGCGACGCACATAGCCTACTGTGAGCAACCTGGCGAGCCATTCTGGCTCGAGAGAGGACGCCCTGAGCATATGCGGTTGGTACGGATGGATCAGCAGGAAGGAGCGTCTCGAAGGGCAATGCTGGGTTGCGGCCGTACAGGGGAAAGAACGGCGAATAGCCGGCAGTGTCATGTCGGGATGAGTTGTAGGCAAAAGTAACGTAGGGTAGGGCGGCGTCCCAATCGCGGTGATCAGTAGAGACGTACATGGACAGCATATCCTTGAGTCTTCGGTTGAGCCGCTGGGTAAGACCGTTGGTCTGTGGATGGTAGGCTGTCGTAAGGCGATGTTCGGTACAGCAGCTACGCAGAATTTCGTCAATTACCTTCGCAAGGAAACAGCGGCCACGATCCGTAAGAAGCTGACGCGGAGCCCCGTGACGAAGAATGACGTCGTTGAGCAGAAAGTCGGGAACGTCGGTGGCGCAGCTACTGGGCATGGCGCGCGTGCTGGCATATCTGGTGGCGGAGTCAGTTGCGACGGCAATCCATTTGTTGCCGGATACGGACGTAGGGAAAGCTCCGAGCAAGTCAAGGCCGATGCGGAAGAAAGGCTCCGGTGGAATGTCGACAGGTTGAAGCAGGCCAGCCTGAGGAAGAGCAGGACGTTTGCGGCGTTGACAGCGCTCGCAGGCAGCAACGTATTGGCGCACCGAATGATAAAAGCCAGTCCAAAAGAACCGCTGTCGCACGCTGTCGTAGGTGCGTGAAACGCCCAGGTGGCCGGCAGTTGGAGCATCATGCAGATGTTGAAGAATGGTGGTGCGCAGGTGTCGGGGAATAACTAGCAGGAATTCTGGCCCGTCAGGTTTCATCTTGCGACGGTAAAGGACGTCATCGCGCAGGACATACTGGCGTAGAGCAGGGTCGGAACGGGCAGAAGAGAGTCGCTGAATGGTGAGCTTTAGGGCTGCGTCCCGACGCTGTTCGGTGCTGATGTCGCGTAAATCAGAGATGGCCAGTACACAGGAATCATGCTTGTGGTCAGCGACGCTAGCAGGGTCCACCGGATGGCGCGAAAGACAATCGGCATCGTGATGTAGCCTGCCCGATTTATAAAGTACCTCAAAGGTATATTCCTGTAGCCTCAGAGCCCAGCGACCAAGTCGACCAGTTGGATCCTTGAGCGAGGACAGTCGCATTCATGAAGCGCATACACGTTGGCCACTGAGATGCCTTGCGGGAGAGCTTGGGTCAAGTTGCTGAAGTTGAGAAGCGGTAGCTGGACGTGGTTGCCGACCGCAGTCACGAGGGTGTGCGGCACAGCAATATTTCTAGTCAACAGTACTTCAACTTGTGGAGACACAATGTAGTCGCCGTCTGAAACTGGTGATGCCGTCGTCAAGGCAACACACGTGGCGGCTTGCGGTGACAACCGAACATAATCGACAGAGCATAAGCGGTGTGACGGTAAATCCGGAACATCTGCCAGCTGAGGAAGCTCAAGTTGAAGGACGCCGGTTGCACAGTAAATGAGAGCTGCATGGGCCGACAAGAAATCGAGTCCGAGAATGACGTCGTTGGGGCACTGCTCGAGAACAGTAAACAGTAACAGTAAACAGTAACAGTAAACAGTAAACAAAACAGATATATGGTGACCGGCGATGGTGATGCGAGCTGTACACATTCCGATGACTGCGGGACTTCTTCCACCAGTGACGCGAATAATACCAGTAGCGGCGGGGGTAAGTACTTTCCTGAGGCGGCGACGAATGTGATTACTCATCACGGATATTTGTGCCCCAGTATCGACGAGTGCGGGAACAGTTAAGCCGTCAACGTCAACGTCGATCAAGTTTCGTCGCGTCGGCAATACGAGGAGAGGATTTGAGGTGCAAGTCGAAGATGCAGCGTCACCTCTAAGAGCTGCATCCCTTAGTTTCCCTGTTGAAGGTTGAGCAGCGATGTCGGACGTCGACGTAGAGACGAAGGAGACGATGGCCGACGCGCTAGCGGCGAACGGGACTGGTGACCTCGGGGCGAAAGGGAAATGGCTGTGCGGCGTAGGGGTGGCATCGTTGTATGGCTCAAAAGGCCTGGAAGTGGCGGTAGCTGTCAGTGTTGTATGGCTGGCATGGCTGAGCGGGCTAAAAACGGCTGTAGTTGTCGGTGCGGCTAGCAGTGTCATCCCGGGTTAACGGCGACGCCCAACAGTTGTTGCAATGGCGCACGACGTGACCGATACGGCGGCAGTGGAAACAAATCGGCCGGTCATCTGCCATCCGCCATTCAGCCGGATTACGAGAGCGCGTATAAAACCGTTGTTCCTGAGGCGGTGATCTCGGGCGAGGCGGCGACCTAGGGCGAAAGTCAGTTGTCCGAGACTGAGCAACGGTGCAGACGGCGAAACCCAAGTTGCCAAGTTCCTCCCGCACAATGGACTGGACCAGGGAAACGGCCGGCACGTGAAAATCGCCGTGGCCGTTGTTGGGGAGAGCAGGAGCAATTGCCTTGATTTCCCGACGTACGATTCGTGTAATTTCCGATGGTGGCGACAACTGCCGACGAGAGGCCTGTCCATCTTCGCATGATGATGTCGGGGCGGTGTTCGGTAGCCGAGCGAATGACCTCGCAATACGCCGACTTTTGGCCTGCTCAAAACGCCGGCATTCTTCAATAATTGCGTCGACGGTCGCACAATTTCGGCACAGTAATAGGTTGAACGCATCGTCTGCGATTCCCTTTAGTACGTGACCAACCTTGTCCGACTCCGTCATGTTCGTGTCCACTTTATGGCAAAGAGCCAAGACGTCCTGAATGTATGATATGTATGGTTCCGTGGACGTCTGAGCGCGGATGGATAGCTCTTGCGTAGCGGCCGCCTTTCGACCCATGGGCTTCCCAAACAAGGCCCTAAGTTTTGTTTTGAAGGTGTCCCAACTTCCAATCTCTGCCTCATGGTTATCAAACCACACAATTGCCGTTCCTATGAGGTAATATAGCACGTTCGCCAGCATCATCGTCGGATCCCAACGATTGACCTCACTGATGCGTTCATAATTGGCAATCCAATCGTCAACGTCAACTTCATCCGTACCGTAGAACGTTCCCGGGTCTTTAGGGTGCGTGACGACGATCATTGACGTTGTGATCGGCGCTGGTGCAGGCATCGCACTGGCCGGCGCAGGCGGCGTGGTCGTGGCTTCGTCAGTCATAATGATGACCCCGACTCGACGACCACTGCGGAGCTCCGTTGTACAGCGCTTCTTCTGGTACCCCGCACCTCCACCAAATTGTCACGGGAATTCACAAGTACACCGGAGAGACAATATATACAGGCTGCTGCTACCAGAGAATGGCTGACAGCATCTCACGAGGCTTGTCCCATCTTCTTCCTCTTCGCCTAGCACAAGCGGTCCTTTAATGGCAGGCTCATACACAATGCCTCGTAGCATCATTACCGCGAAATAAACAAAAGTAGTATTCTTCATGCCTACTGTATGAATTTAGGCTGAATCAAGCAACATACGTTCGCTTTCGTGTCCATAAGCGAACGTATGTTGATTGTGCCACAAGCAACATACGATTTGCTTCTGGCAGTTAAACAACAGCGCGAAATGCTCCAATAGTGTTAGAAGGCGTAGACTAAGCCAAAGCCCTTGCTTTCCTAAATTACAGATATAGGTTTTTCAGGTGCTTCTCAGCTATACAATGTGCGAACTGATGCGTTCCCCTTTTTTAAATCTTCTCTTGTTTTGTTATCTTTTCTGCCCTTGCACCACCCCCCTGTGCGGAGAACCCAACCGGACACTTAATCTGGTTAACCTCTCTGCCTTTCACCGCTTGTTTTCCTCCTCCTTCTCAGCTATAACTTTCCCCAAGAGTGCGCACACGTCCTAAGTATCTCGTTCTCAGGAAAAAGAGTTGAGCTGCTTCCTATTGGCCCTCTAGGACCAATTTTCGGTGTGAGAAGGGGAGGTCCTGCAAGGCTGCCTTATAGAATCTGTAGAGAGCAGATTGCAGGCCGTTGAATATTTGTTCCCGTTCATCGCGGCTTCCCGCTTTTGGTGTATGAACGCGAAGTATGGCTTACGGAGTGGTGTAGCACTGACGGTACAGTGCCTTCAAATGCTGATCTCTGTCCTTTAAGAATATAAATGCTTATTTTTGCTTTTAGCACCTGATTATGCATTTTAGGGCGCTCTTTCTGTTTGGAAAGCTCGATGCGGTTACTTCATTTCATAAGACCTGGCAGCATTTGTGGACGCTGTTGCTAGCGGCAAAACACCTGGCAACAGCGACCTAGCAAATTAGCGGTTGCGTTGTCAACGTTAGATGAACCTTTGAGGGCCTCTCACTGTTGATCCGGCTCGTGGATAGAAACGCCAGAGAAAATGTTCACGAGAAGTCTTCTTCGGCAGAGGATGCGCAGCTCCATGTTAGATTTCGCACAGGGATTCGAGATAAAAATGCACAGCATTCTGTAAAAGGTGTACTGCAGAGGGTAGCTTGGAACGACTGCTGACTGTAGGTGGCTCTGCGTGTCTTAGGTGGAGGAGTGCAAAGTACGCTGGAAGCGCTGTTGAACGCAGTTGCACGGTTCCCCTTTACAGTGGCTCCGCTCATAATTCGGCTGTACAGATACACCAGCCGACGCTCTGTTGACGCTCTGCATGTCCTTCTTCCAAAAATGGCCGCTCACCCCACCCTCCCCCGCTCTTGAATAACTATATATATATATATATATATATATATATATATATATATTGTGAGATAACGTTTAGGCTGTCACTCTCTTCGTTATTCTCTCAAGCGAGAGCCCCACCACCAGGCCCAAAATGGGGATGATGAGTATGTACAGATGCGAATATGAAGCGTATGAATAATTCTCACACTACTTTCCCCGCGCACGTAAGCGGCCAGCTAGGCCGCGACTTTGCCAGGAGGGAAACGCCGAACGAATCGTTTGAGACGCGAAACGTGAACGATCTCCGAACCACGACAACGATGGCCCGAAGAAACCTCGACGGGAGTAACACGATAGTTCACTGGAGATGTTTGTTCATTAATAATGTAGGGGCCAAGGAAGCGCGAATTCAAACTTCTCACACAAACCGGGTGTACGAATGGGCGTCGAAAGGAGTACTTCACCTCCAGGACGAAAGGAGACGTCTCGACGAGAGATGTCGTAACGTTGCTTGCGGTCTAGTTGACTGACTTCTGTGTTGAAGCGTGTACGGTCACGACATTCGTGAAGACGCGAGACCAACTGTTCGGGTATACTGGCCGAGGTGTTAGTTGGGGCAGTTAAGAAAGCGGCGTCGATGGTGAATGACGGCGAACGGCCGTAAACGAGGTAGAAGGGTGAGTACCCTGTAGTTCGCTGGATGGAAGTGTTGTGAGCAAACGTCACAAAAGGTAAAAATTTCTCCCAGTTGTCGTGGCTTGGCCCGATATACATTGCTATCATATCTGTTAGTGTGCGATGAAATCGCTCTGTTAAGCCATTTGTTTGGGGGTGGTACGCGGATGTCGTCTTATTAACTGTGCCACAAGCTCTGAGTACGTCTTCTATCAATTGTTGACATGAAAGTCTTGCCGCAACCACTCAACAGTACATGAGGTGCACCATGACGCAGCAAAATGCCATCCAGAAAGAAGTCGGCAACGTCTGAGGCCGAACTAGAGCGCAGAGGCACGCTATCTGCGTACCGTGTGAGGTGGTCTACAGCTCTCACGATCCACCGATAACCTGCTGGCGTTATGGGCAGGGGTCCGGCCAAGTCTATTCCAACTGTGGCAAAAGGTGTCTCGGGACATGGGATGGGCTGTAAAAGGCCAGCAGGAGGCGAAGTCGGTCGTTTCCGCCGTTGACACTGGACGCAAGAAGCGACGTACTTGGCCATAAAGGTAGACATGCCTGGCCAAAAGAAACTGCTCCGAACGCGGTGGTGTTTTGTGGAAACCCAAGTGGCCAGCAGATGGGTCGTCGTGAAATGCTTCAATGATTTTTGTGCGCAGCTAACGTGGAAGAACAGGCACCCAGCGGTGTCCGTCGGTGCTATAAATGCAGCGGTGCAGCACATCGTTGTCGAGCTTAAATAGTCGCAGTTGTCGACGTAATCGGGCATTCGGTGCAGAAATAGTACCGCACAGCCGTTGGATGATGATGTTGCAGTAGGGATCAGAACGTTGACTACGAGCCGAACTGAGTGCTGCGATTAGAAGATGGCGTGTCAGTAACAGCTAGCGGTAATAACGTAAGTGGAGATATAGTCTCATCATAAAGTGGCGCGGAATGGAGAGACGTGCTCGAAGATAATAGTGGCAGCGGGCAGCCAGACAGAGCGTCGGCATCTTGATTTTTTTTCCAGACTTGTACACAACGTCAAAATCGTATTCTTTTAATCGGACCACTCAGCGACCAAGGCGTCCAGACAAATTTTTCAGTGACAACAACCAGCATAAAGCGTGATGGTCGGTTATGACAGTGAAGTGGCGTCCATAAAGATATGGGCGAAATTTTTGTATGGCCCAAACTACTGCGAGGCATTCCTGCTCTGTGATCGAGTAGTTCTGTTCGGCAGCCGTTAATGCGCGACTGGCATACGCAACAACTCTCTCTCGTGCAGTGGTATCACGCTGTAGAAGGACAGCACCGATCCCATGGCCACTAGCGTCGGTGTGCAAACAAGTAGGTGCGTTCTCATCGAAGTGACACAGGACGGGGTCGGATTGTCAAGGCTTGGTTGAGGGCTTGGAAAGAAAGCTCGCAGTTGTCTGTCCAAGTGAGAGCAGTGCCCGACGTCAGCAACTTGTGCAGCGGCGGCGCCATGGCAGCAAAATGACTGATGAAGCGGCGGAAGTAGGAAGCCAGGCTCAAGAAACTTCTTAATTGTTTTTGATTTTCAGGGCGAGGGAAGCGAATCACGTCAGCAACCTTGTCAGGATCTAGTCGAACGCCATCTTTACTGATAAGGTGGCCCAACACTTTGATGTTCTTTCGGGCAAAATGACATTTGTTTGTGTTGAGTTCGAGTCCAGCGTTAGATATGCACGTTAAAACGTCGTCCAAACGCTCAAGGTGCTGACGAAAAGTTGCAGAAAAAATTACGATGTCGTCTAAATAACACAGGACAGGTCTTCCACTTAAGGCCGCCTAAAACTGTGTTGATCATGCGTTCAAATGTTGCAGGAGCATTACATAAACCGAAGGGCATGACGTTGAAATCGTAAAGTCCATCTGGTGTTGCAAAGGCTGTCTTGTCCTTGTCCGCTTCGTGCATGGGGATTTGCCAGTACCCGGATCGAAGGTCGAGACTTGAGAAATATTCAGCGCCCTGGAGGGAGTCAATGGCATCGTGGATTCTTGGCATCGGATATACGTCTTTTGGCGCGATCTTATTAATTAAGTGCTCGATAATCGATGCAAAATCGTAGAGAGCCGTCTTTCTTGCGGACCAACACAACAAGAGACGACCAAGAACTGGACGATGGCCGAATGATGTCTCTTTTAAGCATGTCATCAACGTTGTCCGCAATGATTTTTCGTTCTGCGGAAGACACGCGATACGGGCGACGGCGTTCAATCGAACTGCCTTCGGTTTCGATGCGATGCACAGCAACGGAGTAAACGTCAAACAAAGCGCTGTGTTTTTCCAGTAGGGCCAAAAGTTCTTCTTTCTGCGCAGCAGTCAGATCGGGATTTATCGCGGCCGTTAAAGCAGTGGACGCAGCATGATCGTCAGTTGTGGTAGACAAAGCTGGTGATTCGGTGTGAAGGGGTACTGGTGAAAGAGGTTCGGTGTCAGTAAAGCAGGTCACAGCGGTGCCCTGCGAGAGCACTACTGGCGAAGAAGTAGGGTTATGCACAGCGATAAACGCTCTACCGTCCTGAAATCGCACCAGGCTAGGAGCAATGCCCGGGCTAGGAGCAATGCCCGGCACCAGGCCAGGAGCAACTTCTGCAGAAATTATGCGGAATTTCTGCAAAAGTTCGCTTAGTGAATTCCGCCCCTGCGGCCAGATTCACAAAGCTTTGATTTCGCAAGTTGGCTTTGCCATTGGCTGTCTGCATTCGCTAATGATTAGTCTGGCATCCTGATTGGATAAAATTTTTTCTTACGAAACATTCTAGCGGAACAAGTTTTTGTGAATTCGGGCCATAGGGCGAAATTCAGAAAGCGAACTTACGAACAAATTTTGGCGTAGGAAACATCTTACCAAAAAAGCGTATTCACACAGCTAAAACTGTTCGTAAGACCAGCAAGCTTAAGATGCCCGCCATTCCAGAGACGAGCGCTGTAGTCGAAAAAATGCGCATATGTAAGAGTAGCACAGGCATGTGCGAACTTCAGTACTTCCGCCAATAGTAAGCGTGGGTCGATTCACAAAACCTAAACAGCCGTCGGAGATGACGGCTTAGAAGGAATTTCTACGATATGGGTGTAGCAGTTTTACGAACATCATTATGTCTATCTGCGCCGCTCGAGCTGACGCACGTAATCGTTGGAACGCACTGTTGCGGCTGATTGACCCGAGGCCACAACTGGTAGCCGAGGATGTCGTGGGTTCATATCGTTGTGGCACGCTCTGATTTCTTATCTCAAAGTGCGTTGAGCTGTTTCAGTGCATAACTATATTGAGCGTGCACTGCTGTGCAAGGCAGTAACAATAATGCTGTGCGGCGAACTTTGCCTAATGTCTGATAGGCTGTGTTTTGGTATGCGTGCAGTAGTCTGACTTTTCATGTTCGTCATGACACTCTATTGAGTGTTAGCAAATAGATGTGTAGTGCCCGTCCCTGACAACCGTTAAGTTTGTCATTGATGTGTTTTGAGTACTTCTATCGTATTTGTTTTCTAGTTTGAGCTTTCTCTTGCTCATAAGGCTGCGGATGATTGTTTTTTTCCAACGCTTTAAAGCTATAATTCTCTATGCGAGATGAAACAACGGAAGAATGCCTAAACGTTTTGAATTATCGATACTTGCTGCTGTTGCGCAATTCGCTGTCGTCTTCTGTGCTGTTAGCTTCGGCCTTCTCTTATATAACTCATTGTTTTAATTCAGCACTAAGTTGAAGGGACGCAGAGTCTGTGCCCGCGGTGTTGCTCATTCTGTGGCCTACGGTGAATACGCCACGTATGCGTACGACGGATGGCAACCCTGTCTATGATATGAAGTAGGACGTCAATACGATGACCTAAAAAAAAGAAATGGCGAATAAAATCAGGTACCACCATTGATACGAAAATCATGTGGACTGCTTAAACAAGAGTGATGCTGTGAAATAAAATATATTTCACGAACGAAACAAACAAGTGTCGCATGAGTGCACCCGCAGGCGAACGCGCACGCGCACGCTCGCAGTTATCCCCCAAACCAGACTTCGGGAAATGTGGCGGCGATGTGTCATGCTTTCATCGTATGGACATTGATCTACACCTGCTCCTGAAGTGGTCACCTACACATCCAGAATGAAGTTGCCGGCTTCTGAGGGCACACCGATGTCACCAGACTTCTAGCCAATCTGCAACATCGGCCTCAAAGACCAAGCAATGGTTTTCACCTCCTTCTTGAAACATGATGATGGCACTCACAGTTTGATTACAGTGTCCATCAACCGATGCGAACACAGTTGGTGCCAAGCCTGCGGCCTTGGTTACTTCAATCCGTGAGTAGAATCCTGTCCTAACTGTTGATCGGGAGGTAATACTGTGCCTACTCTATGAGAACATCTATTGAAATTAATAATGAACGTGTAATAAAAACGACAACAGAGGTAACAATACGCATACAAGATAAACGCTTTTGTTGTTCCCTCACCCCCAATTTTGTCATCTACGTTGTCTTAGCTGCGTTTGTCTTTCCTACATGTTTTTATATTCATCTTCTTCTTCACTCCATATTGATTAATATAGTTACTAGATGAGAACTAACTACCTCAGCAACAAGTCACCTCAGCAAGAACACACGTTGAACAGAATACAAGTTTCGCTGATGGCGATGCAATGAAAGGAAATTTCAGGTTTTAGCTACTTGCACCGCGTGATGCCTATAGGAAGTTCACTTGCGAAGCGTATGAATTATGCAGTAACTGCGACGTTGAAGGTTAGATTGTATATTAGTTACGCGAAAGTGACACAGAAAACGCATGAAAAAGCGACAAACAGCATTCTTGTGATGATTCAAGGACACAAATTCTGACTCAACCGCTCAATTACTAAAAAAAGTTGGCGCGCATAACAGAGGCGTCTGAGTAGTGAAAATATTTCTGGAACTTGAGATGTTTTGAGTCCTTGCACAGATATATTTTTTGTGCCTTTACCTAGCCTGAGCTTCGGAGAGTGTTCTTTGTGCTTAGATTCCTTTATGCAGAATGACTCAGCGCTGGTTTATCCTCGCGGTCTCTATTTGGGGTGTACAGTCAACGCGCATTTGATGAATGCTCGTTGTAATCGCATGCTCCAGCTCACCTCCTGCGACGCTGAACAAAGAGGCGCCACAACATCGGCGGGAGTCGGGTGCGACATGATGGCCACTTCGATGCCGTCGAGCGCCCCCTGGCGGATGAGCAGTTCCTTGCCACAGGCGTACTCCTCGGCGGGCGTGCCAAGAACCACCAGCTGTTGAGGGCAAGGCGAAAGACGTGCTTACAACGCCGACACAGAAGACTCAACAAAGAAACGTTGTGATGTAGCCGGCGTTACGCGCTCAGACTGGCAATAATTTGGCATAACAGTTAAGAAAGAATAAAACACCGAGATTGAGCGCGCGGATGTTACTGTCCTGCCGAGGAGCGACGAATGTGCAATCTGAAAGCTATCATCAGCAAATAATTTTCTTCAGCAGCCCATTAGCAGGAACGAAGTTGACTACATGGTAAGAAGGAACCGGACTTAGTGAATGAATAAACTTATCGTGAAAGCGAGGATCACCAGGAAGGAATTGTCAGGAGTGTCAGAGTGAGCTAGGGTGTAGTTGGGAAGCACACCTGAGGGAATCAAAGTGAACTTACCAAATATCCCTGAAATTCAAGTAACATTCTCATTTGTGAGGTCCATTGCTGACCGACAAAGTAAAATCTAACCGGTGAGAAAAAGAGCCCAAAACGTTTTAAGGAAATTGGGGTCAGCCACGCGAATTATGAAATAAAATAACATACGTCAACACCATTTATAGAAATGGTATCTAATTCTGATTGAGTTTGTGTCACTTCAAAGAATGATGTTGAATCAGCATACACAGCTTTCATCTCTATAATATCCAATTGCGTATCTTCATCGGCAACATGTGTACAGTGTCATAAACGTTATTCTTTCCCTAGAAACCGATGGTTAACAAAGGGACTACTTAATAGCCTGCGTAAGAAAGATACCTTATATAAAAAAGAAAAAAAGACAACCATTTAATGTGCATCTACTTGATCGTTACAATCAGTATTGTAATACACTGAATGTTCTAATGAAGGGTGTTAAAAAGCGCTATTAGCAAAAGGAAATAATTGTACCGGTTCAGACATAAAAAACAATGGCGCTTGATCAATTCCTTTCTCAATAAAACCATTATCCCTCCTATAGCCAACATTCATCATGAAGGATCAGTAATATCTAACCCATTAGATATCGCTAATGCATTTAGTGGCTACTTCTCTCCAATACCTGTTCAATCCAGTACGCATGACGAACTTGATCATTGTGGTCACTCATTTTTTCTTTTTTCCTGCTACCCCCCCCCCCCCCCAAAAAAAAAAAAAGCAAGGACGTGAGGCAGGCCGCCCAGCTGCGAAGAGCCCGACCCCTGCGTCTCCCTAGACGGGACGCCAATCCCGAACGTCGATAAGCTACGAATACTGGGACTTCTCATTCACAAGGACGGATTCAGAGCGGCCAGCCTACCAAGACTACAACGCACCCTTTCGCAACTCACACACCTCCTCAAGGGGATCTCAAGTCATAGAAGCGGGCTCAAGGAGCACGACACGCTAAGAATAATACAAGCACTGCTCACCAGCCGCATCGCATACGGTATGCCGTACCTGGCTTTAAAGGATGGAGAAACAGAAAAGATCAACATCATGATGAGGAACGCAGTCAAAGTCGCCATGGGACTCCCCCCTCCCATGGCCTCTACTATACACGTGTCCTTAAGATGGGCGTCCACAACACTTGGCAAGAGCTCGCCGAAGCGCACAAGAAGAGCCAACTGGAACGACTCAAGCTCACGCCCACCGGGAGATCAGTACTCCGACACATTAACTACAGCGAGACGTATGTCGCAGACACGGACAAGAAAGAACGAATACCATCGGACGTTCGAGAGTCCCTCTGCATCGCACCAGTCCCGCACAACATGCATCTCATATACCACAAGAGTAGCAGGCAAGCTAGAGCCAACGCCATCAAACGAAGATTTCCAAAGATTTATTCCATTTCTTTATGGAAAAATAAACCTGATTTGATTTGATTTAAGTAAGATACAGACGCTCGCTACACCGACGCGGCCAAGTATCCGCATCGAAACGCGTACTCTCTTAACGTCGTAGACTCCCCAGGCCGCAAGTTAGTATCGGCAACAGTCAAGCCAAGCAACTCGAAACGGCGGAAGAAGCGGCAATTGCTCTCGCCACCACCACATGCACAGACGCAGCCGTCATTTTCACAGACTCTCAGGCCGCCCGTAGAAACTTCTGGAGGGGCCGCTCTCTTCTTCCTTTTTCTCTTCTTCCTGCTACCCCAAAGGAGGTACGAAGACCAATCACAAGTGTACAATCCTCTAGCACAGGTGTCGATAATATTTCTGCTAACCATGTGACAATGATTGTTGATGATATTGCGGTTGTGCTCACCTACATAATCAATCTAATTTTTGTAACCGGTGTATTTGCCCGTGAGTTAAAGATGAGTATTCCGGTATTTCAAAAGATGACAGATGCCTAATTTCTAATTATATGCCGATATTTATTCTCCTCCTTTTTAGCAAATTGAAAAAGTAATACATGTTCGCCTGTCTAGGTACCTAACGAAATTTAACCTATTTCATCCGAAACAATTTGGGTTTAGACAAGGATGTTCGACTAACTTAGCCCTCATTTACTTAACAGAAAAATGTAAACTAGAAATTGACAATGGTAACTTCGTTGGTTTTGTTTTTTTTTAGATTTTACGAAAGCTTTTGATACACTTAATCGTGACATTCTTTTTTCTAAACTGGCATCTTATGGCATTGGTGGCAACTCTCTCAATCTTTTCTGTAGTTACTTATTTGATCGTGAGCAATTAATATCCATCTCCGGCATCTATTCCACTAAAGAAATGATGAACATCGGCGTTCCAGCAAGGCTCAATTCTGGGTCCGCTTTTATTTCTACTATACATTAATGACCTTCCACAGTGTCTAACCACATTATCAGAACTGCATCTTATGTGCTGACGACACGACTCTCTTATGTTCGAGTAATTCTCTAAGCAACCTTACAACAACCCTTAATGCAGAACTTATTAACGTTAGTGCATGGTGTGCTCAAAATAAGCTTTTGATAAATCCGTCCAAAAGTAAGTTCATAATTTGTTATTCCAGGTCAATAAATAACGCGCAAGTTATGCCCCTCTTTATAAACACGCATCCAATTCATCTATCAGGTCACTGTTCCTTCCTTGGTATCAAGCTTGATTCCCGCTTAAAGTTTAATTTGCATAATAATGAGCGGCAGCAGAAAACTTCTTATGATATTAGGATATTACTAAAAGCTATAGATGTTACTTTGACTTGACTACTTTGATCACCTTATAGTATGCATTCATTCACAGTCATCTAAATTATTGTATTGCTTCCTGGGATCAAACATATTGTTACGTGTAGTTGATGCCCAAGGCTATTTACACTTTATTGACAAGGAAGCTAACGGATGCAAAAATGGCGATGCTATATCAAGCGGGGACCCGTTGTCTTTCTTCTCCTCAGTGTAGCCGCACTGTGGGGGCTGTTCCGTATCATCACCCCCGGCAGTAGAAGCACCATCGCGGTGCTTAAGCTACACATCCGCGGTGAAAGGTGTGTGGTATGGCTTTAGTCTCGCCACGTGAACGATGTCACTCGCAGCTGACGATGACGCTCAGAAGTCGACGGGGATGATTTTATACGTGACATCGGTGACTTGTTGCACCACACGGCATGGGCCAGTGTAGCGCGACAGCAGCTTTTCGGAAAGGCCCAAGCGGCGGATGGGTGACCAGAGAAGCACCGGAGAACCCGGAGAAATGTGCACGCCGTGATGATGGCAATCATAGAGGCGTCTCTGATGCTCCTGGGAGGCCTCGAGACGGGTGTGGGCGAGCTGACGCGCATGGTTGGCGTATGCGATCGCGTCGCGGGCGTATTCAGTGGCTGAATGTGCCAGCGAGGGCAGCAAAGTGTCCAAGGGCAACGCGGGTTCTCGGCCATATAGGAGATATAATGGTGAATAGCCGGCGGTGTCGTGAGGCGATGAATTATACGCGAACGTCACATATGGTAAATGAAGGTCCCAGTCGTGGTGGTCGGCCGCAACTTACATCGAAAGCATGTCGGTGATGGTCCGGTTGAGGCGCTCCGTGAGGCCGTTGGTCTGTGGGTGGTAGGACGTGCTGAACTTGTGCTTTGTCGAGCAGGAGCCGAGGATGTCTTCAATGACTGCCGAGAGAAAGCTACGGCCACGGTCAGTGAGTAATTGGCGCGGAGCACCGTGCACTAAAATGATGTGGTAGAGAAGAAAATCTGCGACGTCAGTAGTACAACTCGTCGGGAGGGCTCTTGTAATTGTGTACCGCCTAGCGTAATCAGTAGCGACGGCGACCCATTTATTTCCGGAGCCCGAGAGAGGAAATGGTTCAAGAAGGTCGAGAGCAACACGGAAAAAGGGTTCGGACGGGATGTCAATTGGCTAGGGACATCCAGCTGGAAGTGTGGAGGGCTTCTTCCGACGTTGACAGGGCTCACAAGCGGCATCGTAACGCCGCACGGAGTGGGCGAGACCCGGCCAAAAGAAACGACAGCGTACACGGTCGTATGTGCTCGAGACGCCCAAGTGCGCAGCCAAGGGAGCATCGTGAAGTTGGCGGAGGACAGTCGAACACAGGTGTGATGGAATGACGAGCAGAAGGTCAGGGCCTTGGGGATCGAAATTGCGGCGCTGTAATGTCCCCTCCTTGAGGAGAAACATCCGGAGAGAGGCGTCACCAGGCGTTGACTCCAAACGGTCGATGAGGACTCGTAACGAAGGATCGCGGCGTTTCTCGTTGCCGATTTAAAGCAACTTGGACACAGAGAAAACGGAAGCGATGTCGTCCGTATCAGCCGGTTCGTCGACGGGGTAGAGGGACAAACAATCTGCATCCTTGTGCAAGCGTCTCGTCTGATATACCACGGAGAAGGTATATTCTTGCAGGCGTAAAGCCCAGCGAGCAAGTCGTCCCGTCGGATCTTTGAGCGAGGATAGCCAGCAGAGAGCGTGGGGATCAGTGACGACAGAGTGGGCGTCCGTACAAGTATGGAAGAAACTTCGCAACAGTCCCACAATAGCGAGGCACTCGCTCTCTGTAATTGAATAATTGCGATCTTCAGGTGATATAAGTCGGTTGGCATCAGCGATAACGCGATCATGTCCACGCTGGCGTTGTGCTAACACGGCTCCTATGCCGTGACCACTGGCATTAGTTCGAGCTTCCATTGAGGCAGACAGGTAAAGGTGGGCCAGGATTGGAGGCGTGGTAAGGAGACGTGAGCTGCTAAAAAGATGCGGCATGGTCAGGACCCCAAGAAAACGGGACGTCTTTCTTCAAGAGGTCAATAAGGGGACGTGCAATGGTCGCAAAATCCTTTACAAGGCGGCGGAAATAAGAGCTCAGCCCTACGAAACTACGAACGTCCTTGGTAGACTTCGGAACAGGAAAGTTCGTAACGGCGCGAATTTTGTCCGGATCAGGTCACACGTCTCTGGGATCCACGAGGTGTCCAAGGATGGTGATTTGGTGGTGAGCGAAGTGACATTTTGATGAGTTCAACTGGAGACTGGCCCCCGGCGGAAAACATCAAGAATCACTGAAACATGGTCTAGATGCCTGTCGAATGTGAGCGAATAAACGGCGACGTCGTCCAGATAGCACAAACAGGTGGACCATTTGAACCCCTGAAGCAAACAGCCCATCATTCGTTCGAACGTGGCGGGCGCGTTACAGAGACCAAAAGGCATCACCTTGAACTGATAAAAACCGTCAGGGGCAACAAATTCAGTCTTCTCTCGGTCCATGTCGTCAATGGATATCTGCCAGTAGCCGGAGCGTAAGTGGATAGAAGAAAAAAAAATAGGTGGTACCGTACAGGCAGTATAGAGCGTCATCTATACGTGGCAAAGGGTAAACGTGCTTCTTTTGTGATTTTGTTCAGGTGGCGATAATGTACACAAAAGCGCCACGTTCCATTCTTCTTTCTGACAAATACCACGGGGGAAGCCCAGGTACTGCAGGAAGGCTCGATAATGTCCATTTCAAGCATCTTTTTGACTTCCTGTTGGATAAGAGCTGGTTACGACGCAGAGACACGATATGGGCGTTGGTGAATAGGGTTCGCATCGCCAGTATTTATGCGATGGGTCACGACGGACGTTTGACCTAAGGGTAGATTCTCAAACAAAAAAAATGTCGCGATAGCCTTCAAGAACTGGGCAGAGGGCTTCAGCTTGAGCAGGTGTAAGGTCAAAGGAAACCATCTTCTCAATGTTCTCACGCCGAATGATGCGGTCCAAGATAAGGCGTTTTAGTTTCCGGAGCCGTGAACACAGATCACTACGAAGAACAGAAACGGCGGCACCGGTATCGATGAGAGCTGACGCGGGAACACCTTCAACAGTTACATAAAGCCTGTTGGCCGGGCGAACAGGATGAATTTTTGAAGACGAATAGGAAGCAGTTTCTCCGCCAAAAACTGCAACAGTTAGTTTTCTGAACGACCATCTTCATGCGAGCATTGAAGTGAAGTTCACTTCAATGCTCGCATGAAGGCCCCGGCCGGGTGAGAGGTAACGTATACGGTAATGCCGCGCCTTTGATGTTTCCCAAAATCACGTCATACATTGGGTCTGCCATACATTTCACAAGTGCCTCACCTCCAAAAAACGGGCTCCGTAAAAAGGCTTTGGCTTCCGGGAGGTACCGCACACTATGATCCAGTTGTCTTGTTGTTCCAGTAAATTTCTACTTAGGAACTAAGGCTTGTCGCACGGCAACCGCATTACAGCCGGTGTCCCGTAGCACTCTAACTAGGCTATTTTCCAGAAACCCTTCGGCAACGGGCAAGTTCCCGTTTCCACCAGCTGTAACACCTCGGCCCGCCGTAGTGTTGATGACGGGAATCTTATCTCCATGTTGTAGAACTACGTAAACCTCGTTGTCTGTTGAGCTTGCATCTGTTTTGTCTACAGAGACCATACTTCCTTCTTGTCTACCCTCCCCGTGGAAAACGTATCACGGCTTCGAGGCAACGTGTCATTTCGGTCATGCACTGGAAAACCTCTTCTGGTCCGCGACCAGCAGTCAGCTGCTCTATGACCTTTCTTGTCACACAAGAAACAACGGCTAGTGGACTTCTCTGTTTTCCTCTCCGGCTCCGACTTCGACGCTGACGGCCCTGTTTCCTTGGGAATACGTTCTTTACTTAGGTTCGAGAGCGCCTGCGCTTATTATTAATTCTCTCAAGCTAGAATAGCTTCTCTACGTCTTGCCCATTTCTAGCTAATGGTCAAAGTAGCCGGAAAGTCTAGCAACAAACTGCAGGCCGGACTCGTCATCTGGCTTGGCTTAGCGAAATTTCTCCCGATAACCTTATGCGGTGTACCGGAACCGCTGCAGTAACGCCGCTCTTAGGTGACCGTAATTAAGCGCAGCTGTCGGATCTAACCGGCCTATCACGGTTAGTGACTCTCCGTTCATGCATAGGCTCAGTGAAAGAGCCCACTTCTCACGGGGCCATCCTTGACAGGTAGCGACTCGTTCGAACCGCTGCAGGTACGCGTCGAGGTCGTCGCGTGCCTCATTGAAGGGAGGTATCAGTTTATGAGGACTGCAGCCATCCCATACAGCTGTGGTGTTAATGCGAGATCCTCCTGGTTCATCAGCCTCAGTAGACTGCGACCTGTTCATACTTTCCTGAAGTCGAAGCTTCAGCTCTAGGATCTTCAGCTCCTGTTCTTGAACTTTGTGTTGCCGCTCCAAAAGTGTCTGTTGTCGCTCTGCGTTTTCCTTCGCGACCTCACGTTCCTTAGCGCGCTCGTCGCGAGCTTGCACGCACCCTCGCTCTACTCCGTCTCTGAGCTCAGCATTCTCAAGCCCTAGCTCTCGAGCTCCGTATCTGAGTAATGGCTTTGGATGTTAATAAGCAATCCTGGCAGGCTCGCCAATTGAGGTGGTTCGAGGTCCCAGGGACTCGGATACAGGAAGTAAAGTCATAGACAGGACCAACATTTATCAAAGACAGATGGCGACACTTACATTTACGATGAGTTAACAAGACACTGTGGCTATTTGTATAATGGTCCACGCAGTCCACGACTCACGCGAGCTATCACAGTGCGTGTCCTTCGGTGATTTCGTACGATGGTCACTCACAATACTGGTGACGATGGTGGGGGCGTCGGCGCTTGCAGATGCAGCGTTGTTTGTACGAAGAACTCGTACGGGCGGCCAGCGCACGAGAAGATGAACTGCTCGCACGACAGCACGGCAGGCCCACGCGGTCAGCCGAAGAGGGCATCGGTCACAATTCCGACTGCAAGGTGGCGTGCTACACCGCTGCGTTTATCACGCAACAGGTCACCGGTGGATCCCAATTCTACCTCGCTGCCTTCGCCTGCGAGTATTAGAGGCACTTCACGACGGCGCATCGGCTGTCCACTTAGGCTTCCACAAGACATCCGATCCCATCAATACCCGCTGCTTCTGGCCTGGCCTATCCACAACGGTGGCCAAATAAATTGCCTCTTGTGCGTCATGTCAGCACCGAAAACGCTCGACATCCCCTCCTGCCGGTTTACTACAACCTCTCCCTTGCCCGGACGCACCTTTTGAATTTGTTGGCATTGATTTATATGGTCCCTTGCCTTGGGTACCCTCCGGTCACCGTTGGATTGTCACTTCGGTCGACCATTTAACAAGATATGCTGAGACTGCCCCTCTACGATCCGGTACCGCGTCTGAGGTCTCTGACTTTTCTTGCGCTCCATCATCTTGCGCCACGGTGCTCCTCGCGTTCTTCTGAGTGACCGTGGCAAGGCGTTTATTTCCCAAGTTCTCGAGGAAGTTCTTCGGGCCGCTGATACCGTGCTCAAATCTAATTCTACCTATCATCCGCAAATCAATGGCCTCACTGAGCGCTTCCACCATACGCTGTCTGACATGATTTTCATGTACATCCATCCTGACCACACTGACTGGGATAAAATTCTTCCTTTTGTGACATTCGCATATAATACTGCTATTCAACGGACTACCGGTTACAGCCATTTCTTCCTTGTATATGGAAGATCTCCTTCCACCACATTCGACAGCGAATTCTTTTTAGCACCTTCTTCGCCTAACACGTCCCTTCCAGAAGATTTTGCTGCCCGAGTTCCACATTGCTGTCAAATCGCCGGGTAAAGCACGGAAGCTACCCAAGCTGAGCGAAAACGTCGATGCGACTACAAACGCCGTGACCTCCGTTTTAACCCTGGAGACCAAGTCCTGCTTTGGACTCCAGTCTGAACTCCAGGCCTCTGTGAGAAGTTCCGTCAACGCTACATTGGCCCATACACCGTTGTGCAGCAAACATCTGCAGTGATCTATCTCATGCACCCAGTACACTCCGTCACTGACCGGCGCCACCAGAATGCCGAAATTGTTCACGTCTTGCTGTTGAAGCCCGTCACTTCCCGTTTAGGTAATCTCTAATCTGCGGCCAGGCTGGCCGCTTTCATGACGGGGGGAAGTTAGTGTAAGCACTATTAACGTACTTCGTCATTTTCATTTGTACATAGCCATCATAACCTTCCCTGTTCTTCTATTTCTTCGCGCATGTACTGGGGCACTTACTTTTTGGAATAAAAAGCGCTTGACAGTTTGGTCGGCGTCGGTTTTATAATATATATATATATATATATATATATATATATATATATGTGTACCCATTCTGCTATGCTCTCTCATCCCCTCTATACCGCTACCTTGGGACCTGTTTCTCGCACTTCACACCCATACACTATGCTTGTCTTTTACACTCCCAATGTTGCAGAAATAAAATAAACAGAAGGAAGTCAGAAACGAACCAACACTTGTACGCACACACTGTTCGTTCTAGTAGCCCTTGTTTTGGCAGTACTACGACTGCTACAGCTTTCCACGTTAGCGAGGAAGAGACTGTTCCTATGGGTTATATAGTTGGATGCGTAGAGCTGCACCTTGCCGCGCATGTCCTTGGATGACTTCATCGCCTCCTGCACAGCCAGAGCGGCGCCCACCGATGCTTCGGCAATCAGGTTGTGCCCGCAGCCGTGACCGATGTCTGGGAGGGCGTCGAATTCACAGAGCAACGCCACGCACGGCCCTGTGCAGTGTTTGAGCCGCGAGAAACATGTACATTTCAAAACTAGTTGAGCACTAACTTCATCAGTTCACTGCTTAGCGGTCACGTTTTAGGTATATAAATTTGTGTTCCATACAGGCATATTATTCACTGAAACGGAAGTGTCATTTGCTAATAGTGTGTTTACGATCAAATTTCACTGAAACATATGCTTACAAGCACTTTAAGCGTAAGAAGTTTCTTTTTGTGGGTGAGAGCTACTGATGTTTTAGAAACAAGTGACGAGAGACGCTGCTCAGCTTTCAGGAATTCGGTCAAGAAATATGGCGGCACCTTTGGAGGCCAGAAACACTCATCGCGATGGCTCAATGGATAATGCTCTCTGCTGTTGAGCGAAAGGCCGTAAGTTCGATACCCTTCGCGGTGGCCGCGTACCGGCGTATACGAAATGCAAAAGCTCTCGTTTGTTGAGAGTCAGATGCACGTTTAAGAACACCGGCTGACCAAGACTAATCCGAAGCCCTTTATCACGGCGTTGATATTAACCAAATCTGCAGTTTCTGGGCTTTGGAACTTGCACTTTATTATCATTTTCAATACAGTTCAGGTAGAACTCACCGCAGATTTTTTTTCGCGATTCTGTGCTTTCATATCTATAAACGACAATTCAGGGTGTGGCTGTAGCTCGACTCTAACGTGTGAAATTTATTCAGTTGATTCATGAAGCTTAACGCCCTAAAACAACGCTTATACTATAGGCATAATGGAGCACATCGAATAAATGGGGGATTCTTTAGACTGCAGCTAAATCTAAGTTCGCGAGCACTTTTGCCTTCTGCTCCCATCAGAACGCGGCTGCCGCACGTCAGAAATCGGTCTCCCCACTTGGTGCTCAGCCGCAGGAATTAGTTCCATTCCATTCCATTTCATTTTTCGTCGTCAAAAAGGAGGGGAGGGGACTAAAAGTCGCAGCAGCGACTTGACAGAGGTCCCGACTGCCCATTACATGGCAGTACAGCTGTCGCGGAGAACGAACATCGTTCGTAGATGACAAATAGTTAGGACACTGATAACAGTCAATATGCATACAAGAACATAGTTTTATATTGCATAGAGAAATCCAAAACAAAAAGAACCTTAATTTGAATAATGCAATAACAGAACACTGCTAATCTGTGACAACTTGTGCCGATAAAAGCACTTAATGGCTGTAGTAGAAGCGCACAGAGTATCAAAATCCTCCTTAAATAGTATATTTATTAGTACAGCCACCGTGTAAAACAATGATTGTGTATATATAACGGTATACTCTGGGGGTGGGCACAGCTAGCCCATGGTTCTTTGAACCTCCTATTCTTTATACACGGATTTTCTTTCAAGTTCGCTAAGGAGAGGGAATAATTTTTGTTAAAACTGAGGAAGCATTTGTATATCATCGTTATTGTGTAGTCAAATAAACGAAACACTGGTAAAGTATCATATTTAAGAAAAAGTTTACATGTAGGGTAGAGGTAAGGGACATTTGCTATACACCAGACAGCTATCTTCCAAAGCATATGCAGCTTTTTGAGGTTGTAGCCTTTAAGAGTGAATCACACCGTATATATGCAACCCACCGAGAAACTGTTCAGCTCACCATCGGATCCCGCTGGAGCGTCAAATTCCGCCCTGAAGGCATGTCTTCAAGCAGTACTCTCGCTGCACGACAAAGCCTTTCCCTTCCAGGAATTCGCAGAGTTTGTCGTGGGCTTTGACTTCCGTCAGAGCCAACTCGGGGTTCTCGAACAGGAAACGACTGAGCTCCCAGAGCTCTTTGGCGTGGTCGTCCACCACCCTATTCACCAGAGGCGCGAAATGTGTGGTGCTCATGACTAAACGACGTTCTTGAGCGGGCGAGCTGTGCTGACAGAGAGACCGCCTCGGGTACACGTTTCTGATCCGCTGCCTAATGGCCCTTAGGGTTGTCTGCTGGTCGGGCGCACTGGTTGTCTGCTGTACATAGCTTCTTTCTGAGTTTTTTTATGGCTCTTCTGTCGGGCAGCATTGGTTACGACTAATAAAAAAATGTCACTGCAAGTAACTTTTGAGAATTTATAGCTTAATAAAGTCGGCTTCCGGCCTCATGTGCTTGATATGCTTAAGCGGAAACTAGGAACAAAAAAAAGCATGAGAAAACAAAAGAGAAACGCTCAGAAATTTGTATTCCTGTTTTGCGTTGTCTGTGAAGCCTGGCGCCATTGCACAGATGTTCTCGCATCGTGAGGCCTGATCGCTAACGTTCCGTCAGCAGGGGAGGCTTTGTGATAAATTGTTTAAAGCCGGATGAGAGCGGTATTTTATCAGAAAGGAACGGAAGAAAACGAGACACCCTAATGAGGAGGCTATTGCTGCGCTTTGAGTACTGTAGCCACACTTAGGGACGGAGCAAGTACTCATTCATAGAGTTTAACGTCCTCAAGCCACACACGAGCTATGAGGGACGTCGTAGGGGGAGGGAAAATTTTGTTCATGCGGCGTTCTTTATCGTGCGCCGAGAGCACGGTACAAGCGTGTTTTTGCACTCAAACCCCATCAAAATGCGGCTGCCGTGGTCGAGAGTCGAATCCGCCACCGCGCGTTACGCAGCAGAACACCACATCCATTGAGACACCATGGCCGGTAAAAGACGATGGCGCAGTGTTCTTCTTCTTTATGGGGTTTTACGTGCCAAAACCAGTTCTGATTATGATGCACGCCGTAGTGGAGGGCTCCGGAGTAATTTTGACCACATGGAGTTCTTTAACGTGCACTACAACGCAAGCACACGGGCGTTTTTGCATTTCGCCTCCATCGAAATGCGGCCGCCGCGGCCGGGATTCGATCCCGCGATCTCGTGATCAGCAGCGCAACGCCTTAGCTGGCTGAGCCACCCCGGCGGGTGTTATCGTTTCTAAAGCAGCACAGACAAAGCGAAATCTCGGAAGGTCGAAAAGGGTAAGATGTCTATCGTGAGTTAAGCAGGGCTTTCTCGCCATTAGCTAATGCAATCAATTTCAATGTAATCAGTAATCAATTATGGGGGTTTACGAGCTAAAACCACAATTAGAATGCAATTATTAGGCTCGCCGTGTTGGGCGGCTCCGGATTGATTTCTTTACGACTAGCATTTCTTTAACATGTACATTAATCTAAGTACGCGAGTGCTTTTGTATTTCGCCCCCATCTAAATGCAACCTCTGCGACCGGGATCGAAGCCGCTACCTCAAGCTCAGCAGCGCAACGCCGTACTTCCTAAGCTAATGTGGCAGGTGTGGATTTAGTTTTCTAAGTGAAATAGTCCATCCTTAACTGTCGCCAGCTGCAGAAATACTGCCCATACCTATCCGATTCGTAAGAACAATTTTCGCAAAATTCAGCGCTATATCAAGCTACAGTTTTTTTATATAAGTTGGCACTCCTTAGCTACTTGCAGCGATTGTCAATGGGTGAACGTGCACGCGAACAACAATAAAATAACATGCCCGCTGTCCCTTCTTACAAGTGTAACTGAAGGTCGCTAAAGGAATGTCGATAAAATGTCATGCAGGTGAACTGTGGAACACAAAATCGGTCGAGTTGATGATGCAGGCTTCGTTAGCCTGGTGACCTGGATCCGCGAGTTCTCCAAAAGAGAACGTCTCCTCTTTGCAAGCCGCAGAAATTACTCAAGGTCACTAAAGGAATATCGATAAGATGGCATGTAGGTGAACTGTGGAACACAATATGTAGTTGTGGTGTTGATGCAGGCTTCTTTAGCCTGGTGATCTGGGTCAGCGAGTATTCCATAAACTGTATACCTCCTCTTTGTAAACCACAGAATTTACTCAAGGTCACTAAAGCAATGTTGATAAGATAGCATGTAGGTGAACTGTGGAACACAATATGGGGTTATGGTGTTGATGCAGGCTACATTAGTCTGGTGCGCTGGGTCAGCGCGTGTTCCATACACAGAATACTTCCGCTTTGTAAGCCGCAGAGTTTACTCAAGGTCACTAAAGGAATGTCGATAAGATAGCATGTAGGAGAACTGTGGAACACAATATGTGGTTATGGTGTTGATGCAGGCTTCATTAGCCTGGTGACTTGGGTCAGCGCGTGTTCCATTGTGATGAGTAGTGCGCGATACGGTGGGGTGGTTGGAGGCAAGAAGCAGACGACATGTAGTGCGCGCGCCAAGGCGAATTCCATGGTGATGAAAGACGACAACGTCCAAGTGCACGTGAATACGCGGCGCAAGAAAAAACACAAGAAAAAACCAATCCAATCACAAGACAACACGGAGCCTCAAGCAGCCAATGACCAAACGACAAATCGGCCAGAGCGGTAGAAAAACGAGCCGCGCTGGCAGAAAAGTTCCAGAAGCGGCACCAGGAGGTCGGTCACCGCACCGGGGGTTGTGAGCGCGGGGGGGGGGGGGGGGTGAAGAGCGCCCGCCTCGGCTGCGGGAGGTTGTGGGTTCGATTCGCACCGCCGCCAGGCATCCACTGGTTCAAATGGGTACAAACGTACCCCGGCCGGCCTTCGGCTTCCTTCAGGGGTGAACCGCTTGGGAAAGAAGCCTGCTTCCTCAATTTCCGTCGAAACCCTCCTGAGGACAGAAAACAAGCGATGTCTGGGCCGCTCCCATGGCATTCATTTCCCATGTGGCGCCCCAAGCACCTATAGAGGTGGGGACGCCTTCGGGTTGAGGTCAAACAATCCTTTCCAAGCGTTGAGGTCCCATAATGGCCGAGCACCAGGCCGGGAGCGCGCTTGTACCTATTTTACCGGTAGGTATCCGGCGGCAGCACTTGCCTCCCACAGCTGTGGCGGATGCTCGTCCACAAGGCCGTCTGTGTTTGGACAAGAGGCGCCCAGATACAAGTCTTGAAATTTCTATTGGGCCCTCTTTCGAGATGTGAACCCCCACGACAGCTGAGAACCAGGCCAGGGGACATCTCTATCCATTAAAAAACCTGTGGGTTCCTGCCGGCACCGGGATTTCAACTCGGTACCTGCCGCATACGAGCCGGATGGTCTACCGCTAGGCCATCATCCCTACTTGTGATGAATAGAGGCTGGATCTTTAGGCATTAAAAACGCGCGTTTTAGGCGCCAAAAATAGGCAGGCAAAACAACGTTTTAGGCATCCAACGTCGTAAATATAGGCACAATAAGTTTTTACATAAATGGAAATAATTTCAAACGAAGACGTGCGCGGCCTAAATATACGATAGGAAAACAAGAAATGTTATTGTCTATGATGGCACAAAGGAGCCAACAGTTGAACAAAGCCGTGCAATTGTCCCATAAAACTGCCGAACTAATGACGATCAATTGGCTTCATTCAATAAGCACACTGCTCATATTCATGTTCAATGGCCACTGTACTCGAGCGTCGCATATAGTGAAACAGGCATGAAAAAGAATACTTCAAAGCTGGGAATACTGATTTAAAAAAACTGACGCAATTAAATTAAGACACACCAAAAACAGACAAATAACAAATGCAAGAGAGACTGCGATTTATTAAGAAATTAGCATGTTCTTATATGAGGACTGTAAGTACAACTCTTCGCAATTTCCTCATATACAATGACATTATGCGAATTGTATAGGCCAGACGTCCCAACACTGCCAAATACACTTCTGCCCATTTGCAGTGCACATGTTTGAAGAAATCTGTTTGGAGAGCACGCGGAACGTAGTCTAAGAATCACTGTGAAGATTGTGGAAACAATAGCAAACTACCACCATCTCCAGATTTTTGGATTCAAAATTGTGCCTCTTGTCACTGAGAATGGTCTCGTACGCTGAGAAGGAACGCCCGACGGCGGTGAACAACTTAAAAAGTAAATTACAAACAAAACAAAAGCGGCGTGCACATTACATTTTTCTTCTTTTCCTCTTCACTCTCCTTTCCCCTGATGGCTCTCCGCGGTTTCGCATTCGCCAACCGCTCGCGCAATGCAGCGCGGCGGCGTATGCTGGCCGGCGCGTCCCATTTCAATGCTGCTAGCAGTTGTTTGTT
Source organism: Dermacentor silvarum (assembly GCF_013339745.2). NCBI lineage: Eukaryota > Metazoa > Arthropoda > Arachnida > Ixodida > Ixodidae > Dermacentor > Dermacentor silvarum. Next base: position 130,058,232 of record NC_051160.1, read on the forward strand.
TTCCGGGAGTTGGTTAAACTAAAGGACGAGCAGTCAATGTTGCCCGGTAACATGAATAACGGTCTCTAACTGCACTCGAAAGCGAAACTTAAGGCTAAATAGTGTTCATATAGGCGCGGATGTTGAAAATGGGCATTTATAGGCATTTAGGCACAAACGCCAAAATAGGCATTTATAGGCACTATAAAAACACCATAAAAGTCATTCTTAACCTCTAATTCATGCTCATATATCAAAGTGGGGCGATATGAGCGCAAGGAACAAAAAAGGCATTTGCCTAAAATCCGGTTTCTAGTGATGAATAGTGCGCGACACGGTGCGGTGGTTGGAGACAAGAAGCAGACGACATGTAGTGCGCGCGCCAAGGCGAATTCTATGCTGATGAAAGACGACAACGTCCAAGTGCGCGTGAATACTCGGCGCAAGAAAAAAACTAAAGAAAAAGCCAATCCAATCACAAGACAACACGGAGCCTCAAGCCGCCAATGACCAAACGACAAATCGGCCAGAGCGGTAGAAAAACGAGCCGCGCTGGCAGAAGAGAGGGAAGAGTTCTAGAAGCGGCACCAGTAGAAGGTCGGCCACCGGACCGGGGGTTGAAGACGGCCGTCGGGTTCCGGACCCGAGCCACCAGGACTTCATCCGGCCGTCAGAAAATATTAAACAAAAGAACCTGTCATCACAAATTGGCGTCCGCTGGACAGGACGAAGACATTTGTTTTCTTTTCTTTTTTTGGTTGTTAGTTTAAGAGCGTAGCACCATGGCTAGCCCAGGAGAGTTATTGGCTTTAGCGAAGCGCATGGAGCTTGAAGGAGCGGAGTTAAAGGCGTGGTACAACGAACACGAGGCGCGAGCGCGAGAGGAAGAAACGAGAGGCAAGAAAGCAGCAAATCGAACACGAACAACGTGTGCTGCAGCTTCTTATCAAGGTAGCGGAGGCGGTAAGGGCACGAGCACTGAGAGAAATTCGCGAGCTAGAGTCGCATGCAAGCTCGATCGAGCGAGCGTTTCACACGCGCTCCAGACACGACGTTTTGCAATCTCTCTCCAGTGGCTGCCTCGAACGCCGTCGCGGTCTTTCGTTAGAAGAAGAAGAAATAAACTTTATTATAACGCGAAAGGATGAATGTGGTTGGGGCCCTTAGTCCAGGGCCGCAATGGCTGCCGCCACCGCTCTTGCTCGTCGGATCAGGGCCAGCAAGACCTGAGGCTTGGAGCGACGGAGGATCACCTCCCACTGCGCTTATGTTGGTTGGGGGGATTTTAGAATGAGAGTACCAGTTGGTAGTTTTTGGCACTCCATCGTGACGTGGAAAGTCGTCGGTGGTGCACCGCAGCCTGGGCAGGTGGTGGGGTATAAGGTTGGGGAGAACTTGTTGAGAAGGAGGAGATTAGGATACGAGTTGGTTTGAAGCCGCCTCAGGGAGACGGCTTCATTCTGGGAGAAGGATTTGGGTGGAGGATGATATCGCAAGCGCCCTAGTCTGTAAAAGTCTAGAGTGTCACAGTACGCGTTGGGAAAATTGTAGGAGGCTTGATCTGGGTGGTCGCCTCACTGCCAGGGGCCCGGCAGGTTAGCTCTCGGGCAGCCGCATGAGCGCGGTCATTGCCCGACAGTGTGGTGTGACCAGGTGTCCAAATCAGCCTGATGAGTGGTATTGAGGGATCTTGAGTTGAGGGGAGTTTGCGTATGCTGGTGAGAGCGCGGTTAGCTTCCTGAGGTATATAACCCCTGAGGTAGGCTCAACATGCGTCTTGCGAGTCTGTTGCTATGATGTGGTCGTGATTTAGTGATCTTTTCCTGTGAGTGACGATGTGGTTGATGGCGAGTGCTATGGCCACCGTCTCCCCCGTGAGTGTAGCCCCGGTTTGGACGCTGCATGAGGATACGATATCACCCTGATCGTCCACCACCACGACACTTGTTTTTCTTTGTTCTCGGTCGAAAGAGTGTACTGGGCAGCGTCGGTATAAATAATAGGCGGTGCCCTCCGGTTGGGTGCTGAGGAATTTTCGAAGGTATTTAATACGTGCATTCCGGCGACCATTATGATACTCTGGATGCATATTGCGTGGTATCGGTGCTATGGTGAGAAAGGTTCCGATGTTTGAGGGGACGGGGACTTGCTCTCGCGTACAGGGTGAATGCTGTGGGTAGCCCAGCCTTGATAGCAAATGCCTGCCTGTGGAGGTCAGTCTTAATCTCTCGAGTTGTGCCATTCTGTGTGCTTCGATGTGCTCCTCGATGATGTTGGGTACCCCTAGAGCCAGTAGTCGTTCCGTGGAAGCATAGAGAGGAATTCCTAGCGCTTGTTTAACGGCTCTCCTTATGATGGTCTTTATGCGGTTAGTCTGATTTAGGGTGAGGTTGTGATATGAAAGGTGGTAGGTTAGACGGCTGATAATGCATGCCTTGACCAACCGTAGCATGTCGGCTTCCTTAAGTCCCGAGCGGCGGTTACTGACGCGCCTCATCATACCTATGATTTGCTCGCACTGTCGTCCAAGGAGATCTACCGTGAAGTGAGCTTTGGCGTTCGATTGGAGGTGATAACCGAGGACTCGGACTCTTTGTGAAGTCGGAATTGGTTTACCTTGGATTGTGACTTCAATCACTGGGCTTGGCGTTTTGGAGATGTTTCTGGATCACAATAATAATAATTCTGACTTATGCGGTGCACATTCGAGGTTTCCATTCGCGAGGTACGCCTGCACTATATCCACCGCCCTCTGTAGGCGGTCCTGAATTTCTCCGTCTGAGCCGGTGCTCGTCCAAAGACTCAGGTCGTCCGCATATATCGCTTGGTATAGCCCCTCGACTTCCTCCAGGATACTCTGACATAACTCCAGGTAGCCTCGCCATAGCTATGTTGAATAACGTCGACGAGAGCACCGACCCCTGAGGTGTGCCCACTCCGGTAATTTCAATGTCTAATGATCGGTATGGGCCCATTCCCACTGTGGCAACGCGGCCCTTGAGAAAGGCTCGTACGTAATTGTACATGCGGGAGCCACAGTGGGAGTAGGCCAAGTTCTCAAGGATGAGACCATGGGAAACGTTATCGAAAGCTCCCTTGACATCAAGTGCCAAAAGAGCTCTCGTTTGCGCCCTGATGCGGGGGTCAACGAGATCCTCTTTGATTTGAAGAACATCATGAGTGGACAAATGGGGGCGAAATCCAAACTGTGTGTTGGAGAAAAAATTTTGCATCTCCAAGAAAGGTTGGAGCCTTTTCAGGATTACATACTCGAGCAGCTTTCCAATGCACGATGTGAGGGAAATAGGCCGTAAATTTTCGATGGAGAGTGGTTTCCCGGGCTTGAGCATGAAAGTGATTTCGGCACGTCACCACTCCAGAGGGAGAGTGCCGACGTGCCAGTGCTGATTGTACATTGCGCAGAGCGTTTCCAGGTCCTCATCCGGAAGATTTCGCAGTAGAGTGTATCATAACCCATCCTCACCGGGTGCCGTGTTCCTGTGAATCTCTGCGAGTGCAGCTTTGATTTCTTGGATAGTTATGTCAGTGCACAATTGATCATTTTCTTCTGTATACGGATAGACCTGATAGCTTGGCTGAGGGCCATGGGAGATGTACCTTTGTTCAAGGTTCTTTAGGAGCTTGTCTCCGTCTCCTCCGTACTGGTGGTGGAGTATTTGCAGCTGCCGGTTATTATGGGATTTCGTGTTTCTCGGATCTATTAGTGACCGAAGGATGGCCCAGGTTCTCGCGGTGCCAAGCGTACCACTTAGCCTACCGCAAAAGGTATGCCAGTTAGCACTGGTCAGCTGGTCTGCATATTCCTGGGCTGCCATCGTGATTTGGGATATTCTGAGGCGCAATTTCCGATTGAGCTTTTGCCGCTTCCACCGTTTCGTGAGACCTCGGCGCGCGTTCCACAGATGTAGGAGATGCGGGTCAACCTCAGGGGTCTTGGTCGTGGTGGTTATGCGGCTAGTGGTTTTATTTAAATCATTGCGTAAATCACTTAGCCAAATGGCGTAATTTTGGGGGCTTTCATTTCCTGTGGCTCGATCTCTGCGAATTTTGCGGAGTTTGGTCCAATTTGTGATGCAAGTTTTCTTTTCAAGACGTTTGTAACTTGTGAGAATGATGCGGATGACGAGGATGTGAGATCGCTACCCAGCGTCTCGCCATTGTTCAGCCACTCATCCTGGAGCCCTCTCGTGAATGTAAGATCCGGGCAAGTGTCTCTCTCGACACTGGTTCCCTGGCGACTCGGCTGGGTATGATCTGTTATGAGGGTGAGTCGGGGATTATGTGTGAGGTTCCAAAATCGGGTGCCCTTAGGTCTGTTACTGCGATACGCCCAGGCCACGTGTGCGGCATTGAAGTCTCCGCACACTAACGACTGTGGGCCCATCTTGATCAGTTCCGCGAGTAGATATTGGAAATCCTCACCCCCCCCCCCCCCGAGCACGAGGTGCACTGTACACATTTAAGATGTACAGGCTGTTTTGTCGCGCGTCCGTGGGTACAATCTCGATGATTTGACGAGGGATATCTGACGTGAGGGTATTATGGGTATAGGTGAGTCTCCTGGACACGAGCGCGCACACTTTCGCCTCGTCCGAGCCCCTTAGAACCTCGTAGCCACTGATAGGAGCAAGTGTGGCACCTGGCTCTTGGAGAAGTATGTCCGGCGGTTCTGACGCTGCGGCAACGTACTGTTGCAGCGAGCCCCGTTTAGATCGGTACCCCCTGCAATTCCCCGGCCACAGCGTCAATCCCGCCGTTCTATGGTGCATTTGCATTGGAGGAGCCATCATTCTGTAGGTGGGCTGGGAGAACGTATGGGTGAGCGCGCTCGCTTATCGTTAGTGACGGTGCTGACGTTGGTGTAGCGCGTGCGACTAGTGAGGATGAGGAGGATGATTTAGAGAGAAGGGGTTGTGCTGTGAGCTCTCGCACGCTTTGCTTGAGTTCATGGGTAATTTCATGAAGCATTATTTTCAGCACCGTGGTTTGGAAGTCGACGAAGGCGGCTCGAATCATTTCCTTAACCTCCGTGAGGATGCTTTCTCGCATCTCCTGTATAGCTTGGTGTAAGTTTCGTCGAAGCTCATGCTGGAGGTCACGGCACAATGCAGTTACAGACTCGGGAGGGATCTTGACGCGAGAACGCCTGTTGATGGGATTGTGGTTGTGGTAGGGAATGAGGTTCGGATGAGGGTGAGGGAGATTTGCGCAGGGAAGGTGGCGGGCCCTCCGCCCAACTTACCCCTTTGGGTCCGGCTGACCCTCCAGATGATGCTGATGGTAGCTGTTGCGGTAGCGGTGGCGGCTTCTTGGCCAGTAGTGGTGACGACGGTGGTGATGAGGAAGATGATGATTGTCCCCGCTCGCTGTTCTTGGAACTGTCGGCACGGCCTGGACTCGGGGATCGCGACCGGGATCGGCTTCGTCGCTCTTTCGATTGGGCCCGAGGATGGTTCTGTTGCCGTTTTTGTTTCTCGAGTTCCCGGAGCACTCGCTTCTTGTTGGGTGGCTTTCGTGCCGGGCAGCTGGGATTGGTGGTCGGGTGATCGATCGCCTTTGCACGTCAGGCACCGGGGCTGGCACTGGTGAGGCTCAGTGCTGGATGGGTTTTCAGTCCCACATGTGGTGCAGCGCTTGATGCTTGGTGTGGGGCAGACGTCCGCACGGTGGCCTACTGTGAGGCAGATGCCGCAGACCTGGGCGCTCGGGGCGTGTATGTAGCATCTGTAGTCGGCTCCATAAAACCTCACGTAGCGCGGTACCTTGAGGCCAGCAAATGTAATGATGGCTGTGGCTGTTCGCCCCATCATGCGAGCATGGAGGATTTCCACCCCAGGTGCCAGCAGGTGGTCTAAAAGTTCAGTTGGTGTAGTCCCTGCTTCAGGACCCGTGATGATTCCTTTGCAGGAATTATCGGGTGAGGCGATGTATGCTGAGATGGGGTAGCGATCCGGGCCAAGTGTAAGCGATGCCATCTTGTTAAGGTTGGTCGCGATTATTTCGCTTGGCGTGCTGATGAGGGCGATGTTTTGAGCGACTTGGACACGCAGGTGAAGTTCGTCGACCTCTTGTCTCTTGAGACCCGCCTCGATGCCGACGGCACGAGTCAGAGTGTGTCGAAGCCACTCACCGAACGTGAGACCATTTCTTGGGCGCAGGATGACTTTAAAATCATCGATGGGCAGAGGTGGGGGCCCCTGGGGTCGTCGTGGTCCAATTTGTTTTGAATGCGGCGTCTCTTGGCGGCCAGCTGCTGGGTCAGACCAAGCGTCGGCGCGGCGGCCCCGCCAACCGCGGGCGGCGAGCCATGATCCATCCGCCGGGTCTTCTGGATATCCTTCTGGTGCTGGATCGTCGCCGTTGGCGGTTTCCAACTCTATGACGGTGGTCAAGAGAGAGAGAAATCACTTTATTCTGAGATTAAAAAAAAGCATCGACGCCCTCAGTCCAGGGCGTCACTTGCGGCGTGCTTCAGCGCTAGGCCGATGAAGTCCGCAAGGAATCGTTGGTCGTGAAGGGTGGTTGCGGCGGTCAGCCACTCGGAGGAAGGGGTAGGTGGGAGGGATGAAGGTTTGGGTAGGGGGGGTAGTTTTGGATGGCATTGCCATAGGATATGTGATGTGTTGGGAGGATAGGCACCACAGTGGCTACAGCGAGGGAGGTCTTCAGTAATTATGCCTTGTAGGAGGTGCTTCCGTGCTGGAGTGAGCAGGGTGTTCGTCTGGGCTTGTCTGATGAGTGTGCCCTGTGTCCTTGTAATGTCTTGGTGTAGCTTAGGGTATATCCTGCGCTCGTTCCTAAATGGGTGCAATTGTGGTGGAGGCGTTGGTGAGATGAATAGATTTGGCCGGGGGATGTTGGGAGCCTGGAGTATCATATCGCAGGCAAGCAGGTTAGCTCGTTCATTCCCCAACATCCCCTCATGACCAGGAATCCAGACAATCTCTACCTGCCGATGGAGACATTCTTGTAACTGTTGTGTGATATGTTTAGGTAAGTCGTCATGTATGAGTTTTCTACATGCTGACATTGAATCAGTAAATATGATGGGTGTAGTGATGAGTGTTACTGGGAGATGTTGTATCGCTGCTACTACCGCTTGTAGTTCTGCTGTGGTCGCATCAGTGTTTGGAATTAATTCACTGTGTATCGTCCGAAGTGTGTGATCTATCACAGCTATAGCAGTGCCTTTGTCTTGAACACTAGCATCTGTATAGTAATATGTGCCGTGTGGGTTGCGTCCTATGTATCTTTTGAAGTATGCTACTCGCTGTGTCCGCCAAGCCTTATTAATCACGGGGTGCATGTGTCTGGGGAGTGGCGCGATCTTGAGCAGTGACCTAGTTTGCGGTGGAAGTGACAGTGTGACTGGTATGGGTGTGGGTGATGGTTGAAAGCCCACACTGTCAAGTATGTGTCTGCCCTGCGCAGTTTGTTGCAGTCGGAGTTCTTGCCTCCGTTTGTGAATGGTGACTATTTCGGTGATGGTATTATGACAACCCGTGTCGGTAAGTAGTTGTGTGCTCGTGCTGACGGGGAGTCCCAATGCTAGCTTGGTAGCCTTGCGAATTAACGCATCGATGCGTGCCGTATCTTGTTTGCGAAGATTGGTGTAAGGCAAATGGTATCGAAGTCTGGATATCAGTAACGCGTCGCGAAGGCGTAGCATGTCTGCTTCTTTTAGTCCCCGGTTTCTATTACACACCCTTCGCATCATGTGAAGAACTTGCTCTCCTTGTCTAAGCAAGTGTTGCATTGTAGCGGCGGGGCCACCGTCTTTCTGTACATGGAGGCCTAAAATCCTTAGACATTTGGGCTGAGGTATGGGTGTGTTCTCACACATAATTGTGATGCATGGGGGTTTCCACCTGGGGTTGTGCACTAGGAGAAGTCCTGATTTTTCGGGAGCGCATCCAAGTCCAATTTGTGCCGCCGCAGCCTGAACGTTGTTGAAAGCCTGTTGAAGGGTGTCTTGTATAAAACCTGGGGATCCTCTTTTTATCCAGATCGTGATGTCATCGGCATCAATTGTGTATTTGATGTCTGGAACTTGTTGTAGTGCCCTGTGTATCTACACAAGGCAAGGTTGAACAACGTGGGGGATATGACTGATCCTTGCGGTATGCCTTTCTGAGGGTGCGGGTAAGCCTTTGACGTCATGCTACCTAGGCTAATCGTGAAGGTGCGTTCCTTCAGAAAGCTACGGATGTAATTGTATAGTTTTGTGCCACATGCAGTACCTGCAAGTTCCTGTAGCATGCTGTCGTGTGTCACATAATCGAAAGCCTTTCTAAGATCTATTGCAAGGATGGCTCTTAGTTGGGCCATGCTGGGTTCTCGGGTGATATCTTCCTGTAGTTGGAGCAACACGTCCTGTGTAGATATGTGCTGCCGGTATCCTATAAGGGAGTGTGGCAAATATGCCGTTCTATCTAGATGTGTACGGAGCCTATTGAGTATTATACGCTCTAATAGTTTCCCCACACAAGAGGTGAGAGAAATTGGTCTGAGATTTTCAACCGCTAGGGGTTTTCCCGGTTTCGGTATGAACACTATCCTAGCCGTCTTCCATTCCTGTGGGAGCTGACGTGTATTCCATGCTTTGTTCATTTGTTGAAGGAGGAATTCATAGTCGTCATTGGTGAGATTTCGAAGCTGCGATGTTGTGATTTGATCGGGTCCGGGAGTTTTATTGGATTTTGTCTCGGCTATCGCTTGCTTGAGCTCCTCAAGTGTAATTTCCCCACTAAGGTTAGGGTTCGTGGGCTCTGGGCCTGTGTAATCGGCATACTGAGGTTTACATGCTGTGGCTATGTGCTTATCATGTAGTTCTTGGAATAGATCCTCCGGTGTTTGGTAGCAATCAAGCAGCTTGCGGAGTGAGCTTGTTGTTTCGGTTTTGGTCTGTGCTGGGTCTAAAAGAGCTCTTATAAGGTGCCAGGCCGACCCCAGGTGTAGTGTATTGCTCAGATTGTCACATGTAGTATGCCAGCTTTCGAGGGTGAGATGGTCTGAATACGCAGCAATCTCTTCGTTTAGTAGCCCTATGCGCCTTCGGAGTCTCCTATTCGTTTTGTTTCTTTTCCATCTTTTTATCAGGCCCTGTCTCGCCTCCCACATGTGAAGAAGATGCGTATCTATGTTGGGTGTGTGTTCTGTTTCACTAATTTCTGTGGTATGTGCTTTCACGCGCTTCTTCAGAGACTCGCTCCATGACTGTAGTGTATGCCCCGTTATATCTCCTAATTGTTCTTTTCTAAAGCTAGTCCAGTCTGTTAAGCGGCGCATGCGTGTTCTTCGTTTATAACATCCTGTGTGCAGTATTATTTTTATCAGGGTATGGTCACTGGAAAGCGTGTCGTGTGTATTGATCCACGATGCATTTATGGGGCCTTTAGGTAGTGTTAGGTCTGGGGTGGTGTCGCGCTCGACAGAGTTTCCGTGTCACGTGGGTGAGTTGACATCGTTTAGCACTGTGAAGTTTTCCTGTTGTATGATCCGGTTGGCGTAGGTGCCTTTTTGGGTATTTTTGAGTACCCCCAAGACGTATGGGCCGCGTTAAAATCTCCAGCAATTAAATGTGTGAATTGCCTTGCAGGGCGCATATGTGTTACTTCAGCGAGAAAATCTGCTTTCTGTTTTGGTGAACTGTACACATTTGTTATGTACAGGTGATGAGAGCTACTTGGCTTATTTGTTTGTGTGGGATATATCCTAATGGTTAGGCTTTGCGGTGTGTCATGAACATGTGCTGCCGTGAGGTCTTTACAAACCATGATAGCGATTGGCGCATTTTCTTTGTGGGTGCAGAAAGTTCTGTAGCCTGATAAGTTGGGTGTGTGGTTTGCTTCCTGAATGAGTAAAACGTCTGGGCGACGATCCTGTGCGGCAATGTACTGCGTGAGCAAGCCTCGCTTCTTAGAGAAGCCCCTGCAGTTCCATTGCCACACAGTGAGATCATCGGCCATGGTGCTATCACTCATTTTGGATTGCATTCGGTGAGGGGTATGGAGTGGTGCGCGCAGTGCTTGTTTGCCTACGCGACCTAGTAGGTTCTGTTTCGTCGTAGCGTTTCAGTTTGCTGCTGCACACGTCCAGTTGTGCTGTTATTGGCTGGAGTGCGATTTCTAACTGCGGCATGAGTAGAGCATCTAACTTCCTGGTTATAATGGTGTCGATGAGGGATTCGATCTTTGGCATAAGGCGCGTCATGAACTCTTCTAAGGCTGCTGTAATCTTAGCATCTATCATGGCGTCGAACTGTTCAAGGCGCTGTTCGAGTGTTTGACTCGTTGTAGCTTGGCATTGTGCTCGTTTTGGTTCCGGCGATTGTGTATCTACATCAACCTCTTGTGCAGGCAGTGCAGTTTCAGCAGTAGAATTTGTCGGGTTGTCTGTGTTTGTTGTGTCCATGCTGTCTGATGGCGTGTCCGCTGTGTTGGATAAAGCTCGTGCCTCTTGTGTATTAGGGTGCGGCGGTGCGACTTTCGTTTTCATGAGAGCGCGTCGATAGTCGAGTGTTGCTTGCTTTGTGAGTGATTTAACAGTACGGGTTGAAGAGAGGCCTTGGGAAGGAGGGGTATCGAGTGGCTGACTCACCTTAGCTTCCCTTGTTGTACTGGGGCTCCCAGAGAGGGCCTTCACAGAGGCTATAGAGGTGTTGCGCACTATGGGTCCCTGGACAGTGGGGCCGGTTCTGCTGCGGCTTCTACTGCGGCTGCTACTGGGGCTCCTGTGGCGGCTCCTGTGGCGGTTCCTGTTGCGTTCTGGGCTCTGGCTTTCCTCTCGAACAATGACGACTTTGTGGGTAGGTGCAGGTGGTGTTTCACCTTGAACATGGATCTCTGGGTTGGCATGTTGTCTATAGCCGCGTTTACATGAATGCGACAAGTGGCGCATCGTATCGCCTTTCTAGCGCATCGCATTCATGTAAACGGCGCCAATGCGATAAGAAAGCGAATCGCATTAATGCGCTAGACGGAGGTGGTTTGAGACGGCAAATGCGCATCCGCAAAACGCATGTAAACGGGAGCGCATCGCATCGAGGATTATGGGATAGCATTCGCTGCGGGACTGCCGCGCCGCTGCAACTGCGGGCCTCTGCTGCCTCGACCTCCTCACACTTGCTAACATGGCGGCGGTACGGTGGCTAGAAGGGGGAGGTGGGAGCAACGCAGCCGTCGGAGAGCGCGGCCCGTGTTGCAGTGATTCATGATGCTGAGTGGTGGCGCGCGCGTCGACACTAAGATGCCTCCGCTGTAGTTAGGCTGCTGTCGGAGCTAGCGAGTGCGCTTGGTTCGCATGGTTCTGATCGCTTATTTTTTGCTCCACGCTCGCTTCTGTTCGCATTCACGCTGTGGAGCTGTGCCTCCTTGTGGTGACAATATTTCTACACATTTCCATGCCGTAAGAAGCCATGGCAAGTCGCATGAGACGACAGACGCACCGTTTTGCGCCGGGCTGCACAACAGGCTATTTTTCTGCTAGAAAAGCAGAAAAGAACACCCCTTTTCTAGGTGTCTGATGACGATGAGGCATTTAAAGCGTGGCAGCGGGCCGTGCCCCGTGCAGCCAACACCTTAGACAGGACTTCGAAGATCTGCCTGCACTTCAAACCCCAGTTGAATCATATACATGGTGTCCCAACTATCATGCAACAAGATTTTTAAAAATATGCAAATTCCCCCTAACTGGGCAGAACCAAGGCAATGTTCTTTGACGTCGTTTCTAGATACTCAGATTATTTTTTTGAATCTGCCTAATTATTCAAATATTATAGTTAGATGAAAAGTATCAATGAGAAAATTGTAGAGCAATATGATAAACTCCCGATACAGCTTTCTGTTGCTCAATATGTGTTACATAAAAGTGTTTTTCCCAGCGTGAACGAAGCCCGCGAATACGCGCAAAATTGGCGCGCGACTGGCCGCTCGAGGCACTTTGCGTGTATTCACTGGCTTAATTCTTTCACCATCGGAAAACACTTTTATGCAGCACGTATTGAGCAACCGAAAGCTGTATCGGTAATTTTTCAAGTTGCTCTACAATTTTCTCGTTGATACTTTTATCTAATTATAATATTAAGAAGTTGAATAATTACTTAGGACTAATTATGTAAGTATAGGCGGAATGCAAAAATAATCTGAGTATCTACAAGCGATGGCAAACAACACTGCCTTGGTTCTGCCCAGCTACGGGGCATTTGCGTATTTTTAAATCTTGTTGCATGTTATTTGGACACCCCGTATATTGAATCCTTTAATCAAGTGCTGTCTGTCGTTCTTTTGAGTATTCTTCATGGTCACCACCAGTCTAGTTCATCGCATTGGCAACTAAATAAGGGTTGTTTACTTAACTCCTATATAAAATGATTTATAAAGCATCATATATTGGTATTAACCAATTTGACGAGCAGGAAGATGCAGTGCGTCGCAGTAATATGACCTAGGAGCTCTTCACTCCGAGCCTAGAAATCGGTGCAACTTTCTTTACCCACACCACTAGCATAATATTCTTCGCATTAGCTGAAATAATTTTTTTCACTCCCGACGATTCGGGAAAGCACGTAGAACGCGTGCGACCGAGACCAACAAAAAATCTTTGTGCCGGCTGTGACATGCCTGAAGCGAATGCACCTTTAACACTGGACCACTCACCAGAGGATAAAAATTATGGCGTTTTACGTGCCAAAGCCATGATCTGATTATGAGGCACGCCGTAGTGGGGGACTCCTGAAAATTTGGACCAGCTGGAGTTTTTAACGTGCACCTAAATCTAAGTACACGGGTGTTTTCGCATTTCACCCCCATCAAAATGCGGCCGCCGTGGCCGGGATTCGATCCCACGTCCCCGCGCTTAGGAGCCCAACACGATAGCCACAAAGCAACCACAGCGAGTCCATCAGAGGATGTCTGCTAGTCATTTATTGTCTCCTCTATTAACAAGGTACGGTATGCATTACCTTAATGCTAGTTATGTCAAATATGCGAGCGCTAATTGCGAGCAGAAACGCCCGTTTCGAAACCCGCGGCGCCGTGCCTCCGCGCCCGGGGAGCGATCTTGCTGTCGACTGCAGCGCCGCCGCTGCTGTCATGATTGCTTGCAACACCCCGCCGCCGCCGTTGCTCTCACCTCCCCCTTCTAGCCACCGTAGCGGCGGTGAATGCGAACGAGACCGCGGCTCGTGTGGTTTTTTCACGTGAGCAAACGCGAACGTTTCTCGCTATCATTAGCGAGATGAATATTGGGGAGCTATTGGACCTTAGAAGGCAACGGAATCAAGTATACTTCCAGAAAATTCAGGCTGAAATGGCCGTTTT